>NC_061117.1:60287479-60420563 GCF_002878395.1 Capsicum annuum
ATTAACATATTATTTCATGATTAACAACGGATTTAAGGTATGAATCCTTCATTTTCAAGCTTTAATTTCTTGAACTTTTGACCAAAACTCTAATTAACTTGAGGGAATGATTTTAGCCCAAATAATATTGGTTATTACTTGATTCTTAAGGGTTTTGATTCCCTAATAGTGAGAGAACATCGAGTTGATCTCAAAAATGTCTTTTCCATATGTGGGACCCACTTGGAGGTTTTGGGTGTCGTTTTTAGACCCAAAACACAATTGTGCAATATGGGTATCAATGTTCTCATAATGATATGCAGATTGTATTTTTGATAGATTGGCACTTTGAATAAGCTTCTCGAAAGGGAAAAAGCAAAGGTTTAGTGGTTTGCGAGCTTTTTTTGGATTTGAGGTAGGTTACGCATACTTCTTGTTAGATTGAGATATGTTGTAATATAATTATGATTTGTTGTTAGATTTGTGTAGGGTTCTAGGTGTTGGATTGGTAAATGGTAATACTTAGGTCTAGTGGAATTATTTAGGTACTTTAAACTCACAGTATGGAATTCTTGACTTGTAGGCTAGAACCTTGGTTAATTGGACTTATTGTATTATGGATATCATGAGAATGCTCTATTGCTTTAGTTAGATGGGAGTGACCTTGTCACTCATGATTAGAGGTAAGTTGACCTTTGTTACTTATACTTGTGGAATTATACTAGTTGCCATGGATGGGTTAAGAGTAGAGCTTGAGAAAGATATTTACCTTAGGACTAGTGTGGCTTGATAAACATCTACGACTTGGTTTAGATACTTTAGTCTAGTCCGGGTAGAAGTTATACTTGAAATGTATTTTGGGAAATTCAAAGTTGACCCACCTTAAACTTGGACTAATGTAGTTCCATTGTAGACCTTAGACGCTTGTTAAATGCTTGAGAATGTCCTTGGGAGCATGTTGGCTAACCTCAGTAAATGAATTATGCTAAATGCATTAGAAGTGATGAATATAGTTGTTGACTAAATTATCAATATTGCCATGAATAACTATGGATAATGTTATTAATTAAGCCTATGACTATGTTAGTATTTGAATCATTGACTAGACTACTATTTCGGGCTTTGGAGTATGATATTACTCATTCGATGCTTTTGTCTAGTAACTAAACTAGTAATTACACTAGAAAACTCTCTTGTTGCTAATAATGCTAGTCATTATACGAAGGACTCTAGAAGGTATATTTATTGACTACATGGGAATTATGCTACAAGACATGTTGAACCTGGTAATGCCTTGTAATATTCATTCTATGTATATTCATATATTGCTTAATATAGTTTTGATGATGAGAATATAACTTTAAGGTACTGGGTCCCTAGATGTGCATCGTACATTACATTGTCATACGTGTCCGCATAGTTTTGTCCTTTTGTGTTTCAAATATGCAGGTGCTGCTTGTACTGAATCGGACACCTGGTCCAATAAAGTTTCATCCCTAATCATCACCCAACTATAAAAGGAAAAAGAGGCTTATTCATCAAATAGTTTTTGCACAAATCTAAAGAGTAAAGAGAGGTAGCAAAAGTTCATTCCAAGATGGCTCAAGCATTGCCGATGTTCTTATCTTTGTAGTATGCTTAAAGAGTGAGTGATTGTTCTTAAGTGCTGATTTGTAAAAGAATTACTCATTCTATAAGAGTGATGTCTTATGTTATCATTGCTCTAGTGTGCTTAGGTATAGTTGCCTAAGTTTGATACTGATTAGAGTTAATCAGTGTAGAGTGTCCTTGGAAGAGGTGCCAAAATGAGCCTATAGAAGAGCTATTATAATAAAAAGAGCTAAAATTTAGGCTAAAATCAAGTCCGTAATCAAGAGGTTGATTATAGTGGATTTCAGGTGTTTGTGAGGGTAAGCCATGGTTTTTTCTTCCTTGAGCAAGTTTTCATGTTAATTCTTGTGTATTGTTTCTTTCCTGCACTCTCTTTTGTTTTCCTACTCTCTACTATTTGATTGCCTGTGATTGACTTTTAGGGACCTGGTCCCTCACCGTGTGGTGCAACACCTAAGGGTTCAACAATTGGTATCAGAGCGAGGTCACTCTAAAAGATTCACACCTAGAGTGTCTTGGCTATCATGACTGCTCCTCCTAACCTGGAAGAAGGGAAATCTATCACTAGACCACCTAGATTTAATGGACAGTACTATGAATGGTGGAAAACAAGGATGTTTGACTTCATTATGGATAAGGATAGTGAGCTATGGATATTATTCTTCATGGTCCTCATTTACCTGTAAGAGAATTCAAAGAAGGAGATGTCACTAAAATGGTTATCAAAAGAAGGAGGGAGTTTAATAATGAAGATAGAAAAAGAATTGGGAAAAACTACAAGGTCAAGAAATTGCTTGTGTGTGGCATAAGACCAAATGAATACAACAAGATTTCAACTTGTGAAATAGCTAAGGAAATCTGGGTCTGCTTAAAGATAACTCATGAAGGAATCACTGATATGAAGAATTCAAAAGTTGATATGCTGACCACTTAGTATGAAACCTTCACAATGAAAGAAGAAGAAACTATTCAAGAGATGCATACCAGGTTTACTTCTGTCACTAATGAGTTGTACTACTTAGGAGAAGTAATTCCTTTATACAAACAAGTTAGAAAAATTCTTGGTGTTCTTCCCAAGTCATGGGAAAGAAAAGTGGATGCCGACACTCAGACAAGAAACCTGAAGACCCTAATTATGGATGAACTTATTAGGAACCTTAAAACCCATGAACTCAAGAAGCATCATGGAGAGGAGAAAAAAGAAGTAAAAAGTGAAAAATCTATGGCACTAAAATTTTCATGGTTAGGTTCAAATGAAGAAAGCACTGATGTTGCTTACTTGGCAAAAAAGAATTGTTAGAGCTATGAGGAATTGTGTCCAATTCCAAATAAGTGGAAGTATCAGCAGAAAAGGTGTCACTATAGAAATTTGTCACATATGTGGAAGTTCTAAATATTTTATTAAGGATTATCCAATGCAAAAAATGTACTATCAGGATGCTCACAACACTGGAGGTGACAAAGGAAGAAATAGTGATCAGGTCCCTATAAAATCAAAAAGATAAGCCGCATATGATTTTGCAGTTAAACAGGCTTTAGCTGGTTGGGGTGACTTTTCCAGTGAATCTGATAAAATAAGAAGTCTATATATGTTTCCATGCTTGCAGTGGAGGATGATAAAGTGATCTTTGATTCCTTATTTTCCTTTATAGCAGACACTAAAAATGAATAAGAAAATGAGGTAACTATCTCTAACATTAAGAAGAATCTTGAAAATTATTCTTATAGGAAGATAAAGAAGCTAGGAAATGTATTTATTGATACAATGAGCAAATTGATTATTGAAAAAATGGTGTAGAATAAAAGACAGAGAATCAAGAGCTTGAATTAATTGCCTTAACTCTATAAATTTCTAAAATAGAAGAGTAGTGTGCTAAATTAAAATTTAACAATATGAGTTTGGTGATCCAACTGAAGAAACTAGATTCTTTTTATAGTAAAGGGAAGAAAGAAGCCCCACAGCTTTAAATTAAGCTTGAAGAGAAGCTGGAGAATTCTCAAAAGCATCTCATGACTACACACTAGAAGAATGAGGCGTTAGAAAGGGACTTGGTCCATCTAAGGGAAGAACTCAAAAAATTCCTTCTGTGGACTTCATCCTCACAAATGCTTTCTAACCAACTAGTTAAGTAGTCAATAACGGAGAAGGGACTTTGGTATCAGCACAAAATTTATTCATCTGGTTCACAAGGTAGGGTTGATTAAACTGTCAAAAGCAAAGCATATAAATCCTTGTGCACTCACTGTGGAAGAGATGGACACCTGAAAGAAGATTACCAAAGCTGGATCAGAACAAGAATGACAAATATTTGACATGTCCACCAGGGAAGCACCTATCCCAAAGGTTTAAGACCTTGTAAAAACATGAAGAAGCTCACACTACCTAGGTGGAAAAAGAAGTATTTAATCACAACACTGTCCTCCTACTGGGAACTCAAACTCAAATGGGTTCCCAAGTCTAACAAATAATTGTAAGTGCAGGCGGGAGAAAGGGTTTGCAAAAAGAAAAATATTCTTGTTATGTAATTTATTAAGGCTATAAATGTACGGTTTGATTGTATTGTCTTTCCTAAGACACTTGAAGATAAAAATGTCTTATGTGAATAGGTAAAAAAGATCAAAAATTGCATACAACTAATGGGAATAGTCAAGAGCCTAATATTGTAGAAAAAAATGATGAATTATAATCTAAGATCTTAATCTTAAACATCAGCACAAATAAAGGAATTCCAAGAAATGTCTAGTCAAGATTTCATAGGGACCTAGTTCAGGTGGAATTCATATTAAATGATCAAACTTGAAGTCCATATCCTTTTATCTCCCTAGATATTCTAACTTTATATCTAGAGGGAAGAGTGTAAGCAGGAGCCTAAGTAAAAAATCTCATGGCTTTTCAGCATTCTTATCTCAAAGATGAGCTCATAAAGGTATGAAAGATGTGAAAGGGGTAGGAAAGTTCAAATTAACATAGAAGGAACTCTGGACATTTGAAGAATGCCATGTTTAAGACCTGCTTCTCAGATCTAGTTTTAGAATAAGTAGTGGTATGATGTGGTGTAACGAATCTAAAAAGTTGTAGATGGGATTGATCAAATCAACCTGACTTACTAGATAGATCAACTTCCCCTCCAAAATATGGCTATGTTCAGGAGGTAGGTATTCTAGGTAGATTAGGTATATATTAGTCTAACTCAGTACCATATCTTTGTAGGTATAGACCATGGGAACAACTTTGGAGGTGGACATATGTGACAAGCACAAAGTTGAAGATTTATACACACTAGAGAGGGACTTGGTCCCATCTCTCTAGTTAGTATCATGTATGTGCAAATTTTGTCTATTCTATCAGGAAAAGCCGCGTTCTCCCCATCTTTATGTCAGAGAAAGTTTTCTTATTTTAAAAGGGAAGGTGAGTCACCTAAGAATTTGAAATTGATCATATCTTGTTCCCTCATAAAACCCTTCTTTGTGCTTATTGTTCCCTTAAATTTAGCTATATCCACTCATCTCTTATCAAAATGGAAAATCCAAATCTAAAATAGCTCTTCTAAGAAAAAGACCTTCCTGATGGATACAACTCTTCCTTTTTATGTCCTTTGAAAGATTCTGAGCTTAGCATTGTGAAAAATCCTTTCCAAACCTTCCTAAAAATATTCTTTCTCTCCTACTATTCCAAAGTCTAATTCCTTTATCATTTAAGCTATTAATGAAAAATCATCCCTGAATCCTCAAAACTATTCTGATGATGTTGTGATGGATGAAACCTGGGTTGTTGAAAACCTCATATTGTTGCCAAATAGCTTAGGAAATAGCATAGTAATACCTGTAAAACACCAAGAATTTTTGGAAAATGGTCTGGACATTTTACTGAGAAGCAGCTGACTCTTGAGGGACCTCGTCCCAAGAAGATAAAAGTAGCTGAAAAATAATCTATGATCACTTATACTAGAAGAAAGAATAGAGGGAAAAGTAGGTTGTATCCAAGATAGTTAGAAATAGGTTCTTGAAGAATCAAAAGGTGTTAACCAGAGTAATTTTTAATTCAAATGTGCTAACAGAACCCGGTATAGTGGAATTAGTTTAGCTAGTAAAATATCAAGGTTGGATTCATCTCATGGAAGGACCTATTCCTACTATTTCTGATGAGATAGTCAAGGAATTCTATTTTACTTTGGAATTCTCAAAAGATAGGATGAATCTGACTGCTCAGGTCCAAGGAAGAAAATAAAGCTTAATGAGGAAACACTGGGAAGAATTTGGAAGTTCCTATACATAGGGTGAGAACTGTCTCCAAGTAGCTACCTTCAATAGAATTCTTAGCAAATGCATTAAAGGTCAAAGAGAAATCTATGGCTGTAGTGAATAGGAATGCATTCAAAAGGAGTTTCAATTGATTTTTGACTTTGTGAACATAGTAATTCTTCCCAAGTGACAAAAGAAACCCATTGCCTCAACCACTGAAGTATATGTGATGGAATGCCTTAGTTTTTTTGAGTTTATTAATCTAACTGCATTGATGATAGAACACATTCACAAAGTGGTTCTTGAAAAAAATAGAAAGCATGGAATGCCTTATGGATATTGGCTAAATAATGTACTCGATCAATATTGTATTGTCTGTGATTCTGGAACCCAAGAATCTATGGTTCAAATGATTGGCATAAAAACACTAGTCAAAATTGAGTGTGTCAAATAAGGTAGCATTTATCAAAGGAAGATCAACAAGGAAATAAAGAAACTGAAGTTCAATTTAGCTGCCAAGGATGAAGAAATCAGCAAGCTCTAGGTGATAATTTAATATCTCTCCGAAAAAGCCCATGTGACATTGAAATGCTCAGAATTAAGAATGTTGAACTAAAGAAGAGGGTGTTAATCTTAACGGATGAGGTCCTTATCCTAAATGCAGAGATAAGTCATCTCAACAACAACCTAACCTGACTCCTTCAAAACCTTTTTCCCAGTCCTTCACTTGTTAATTCTTCCTGATTCTTGTGGCTTCTTGCTAGAATAATTAAATTATGCACTGCTCTGATACTTATCCTCTACTTGTGGATGAATCTTTTCTTTGTGTGTTATATTTGTTTCCGTTAAATTGTAAAGTTATTTTGTATGTTAGTGTTGCCTAAGTGGCTATAAGTTAACTAATTTGAGATTATTTTACTCTTGGCTTACTGTACTTACTTTTTAATGATGCCAATATAGGGAATACTGAGTTTATATAGTAGAGGACCAGGTACCAGGTGAATGTGAATGGCATATTAACAGGAGAAAGTATATAATGTACTGAATATTGATAAAAGAGGAAAAGCATTTTGGTGGGGGGGGGAGAAAGTGATGTGCTAAGTGAATGATAAAGCACAATAACAGTGGGAAGCAAACAAAAGTATTGCTATAAATGACAATAAGGGACAAGTTCCCTTTATTATATGATGGTAGAAGCATGGTGATAGGGGGAATATTCATCTTCTGAGTGGTAATCACACTGAATAAATGTGATGGATGTGCTCAAAGATGTATGTTTGGTTTTTCATCATCATACAGGGGGCAAATTTCTATATTTAGTTTTGATAATAAGCAAATAACTGGCACACGTGTTCACAATTTTATCCTTTTATGTAACAAACTTACAGGTGCTGGTTGTACTGAATAGGACACCTGGTCCAATGAGATTTTAGCCCTAATCATAATCCAACTATAAAAGAAAAATGAGGCTTCTTCATCAAATAGGTTTTGGACAAATCTAAAAAGTAAAGAGAGGTAGCAAAAACTCAATTTCAAGATTGTTCAAGCATTGTTCATGTTCTTATCTTTGTAGTATGCTTAAAGAGCGAGTGGGTGTTCTTTAGTGATGATTTGTAAAAGAATTACTCATACTATAAGAGTAATTTCTTCTTTTGTCATTGCTCGAGTGTGGTTAGGTAGATTTGCCTAAGTTTGATACAGATTAGAGTTAATTAGTGTAGAGTGTCCTTGGCAAAGTTGCAAAGATGATCTTGTAGAAAAGTTATTATTAGTAAAAGGATCCTAGAGTTAGGATAAATTAAAAGGTTGATTATTGTGAATTTTTTGGGTGATTGTGAGGGCAAGCCATGGTTTTTCTTCCCTTGAGAAAGGAGGTTTCCTTGTAAAATCTTGTGTGTTGTTTTTTTCCTGCAATTTCTTTAGTGTACCTGCACTCTACTATTTAATTGCCTATGATTAAATTTGCGGGACCTGTTCCCTCACTACGTGGTACATCCCCAAGGTTTAAACATATATCTATGGATCAATTATCCTTGATGACGAACACTGGGATATGAAGGTATGCTTCTTCTTATATTTCTTTTACTTTAGCCCTCGTGGGGCTTGTCATTTGCTTTAGACATTATGGGGCTTGTTCCTTATTATTGATATATATGTGTGTGTATATATATATATATATTGATGTGATGATACTGCCCGACAAGGCCAGAGGATATATTGATGATATGATGATGCCTAAAAGGGCTGAAGAATATATTGATGATATGATAATGCTCGAAAAGGCTGGAGGATTTATTAATGATATGATGATGCCCAACAAGGCTTGAGGATATATTGATGATATGATGATGCCCGACAAGGTCGAAGGATATATTAATGTGATGATGAAGTCAGACAAGGACAGAGAATATAATAACGATATGATGATAACTGACAAGGCCAGAGGATGATTTTTTATATGCCTATGAGCATGTATACCGGTTCGAGTTCTGGCTATCCCTATGTATGGCACATATATATGCATGCTTTTTTATGTATACCACATCGGCAGAAATGAGAGTATAATATTGGACTTAGGGTACCGTTTATAGATCACTAGTATTAAATACTTATAAAATGGAGTAGTTAATAATCAATGATAAATTAGGTAGTTGTAATGTTTATGGTTTATAACTGAATCAAGACTAGTTAATGAGTGGGAACTAGTTGTAAAAATGAAGGTTCACCTAGTTAGTAAAGCTAGTATCAATTAAGGGTTAATTAAGATGTGTTTGCCATTAGAATAATCCTTGTGGTTGCTAGTTGTTTGCTAAATGAATATATTACTCAATGTATAAAGATTTCATAGACTAGTTAATGACCTTTGTTTAGCTAAAATATGGTAGTTAGCGAATATGAATGATATGTGGCCAATGTTGGTAATAGTATGGACTTGGATCTATGGTCAATATAGATATCTAATGAAGGTTTGGTAAAATACATGATTGATAATAAATGCGGAATATGGTAGAATAATGTTAAGATTTCTTAATGTTGATTGTTAATATATTGTTATTATTTCTTTAGGTGTACTCTTCGGTGGTATGGAACTCCATGATAAATTCATTTACTTTATGCACAAGTTGGTGTATGGGCGCCAACTTTGTACTTGTGTTGCTTGTGAATGTACTTGAATTGCTTTATGATTTTGAGTCATTTATTTCTTATGCTCAATGATATTGAATATGATGATGTGTTATGTTAATTATTGTTCCGATTTGATTATTTATTATACAAAGTTATGATAGAGATGATTCACGTTCAATTCTATACCTTGACATCGATATGTTTATCTTAGGTTATATCATCTTTATATCCTAACTTAGCTTAGTCGGTCGATGATGCCTATTGAGTACCTATTATTTTGGTACTCATACTATATTTCTATACCTTTTTGGTGTAGATACGAGTACCAAATACCACTGTTGAGTTGAGTTCGTGTGGTGTTGATATTCTGGAGATATGGTGAGCCCTTAGAATGTTGAGTCTCCTTTTTCCCTCTATCTTTGATACAGTTTTTTGTATTTGAGACAGTGTATTTTATTTGAGACAGTGTATTGACTTACTTTTTTTTAAGATTCTTGGGTTTTATTCCTACTATCTTACTTAGTTGCTCTTGTGCTAATTATACTAGGTCATGTAATTGGTATCCATTTTTGGCTATCCATTTATATTAGAGCACTAGTTATATATGTCTTACGTTTATTGATTTTTGGCCTAGTTGGGCATTTCTTACCTAAGTAATCCATTGCATTAGCTCTAGGTTAAGGTTTTGTCTTACTTACTAGCGTGTTATAGTAGGTGATACCACGACTTATAAATTGGGTCGTGACAAATTGGTATTATAGCTAGGTTTTATCAATATTATTGGTACAAAAGCAAATGTCTAGTAGTGTCCTACAGATCGGAATATTGACATTCGGTTCCTATTGTCGAGAGTATATGGGACATTTTTAGGAGTCATTAACTTCTTTCATTCACTTAACTTTACTCTTTCGCAAATGCCTATGACACGTGCAACCTCTATACAAGATGAGGGTCTTGAGTCCAAGCTCCGGGATCCTATTCTTATTTGTGGATAAACTAGAGGTCTAGGACATCCACATGATATGTCCCCAGGTAGGGACCAAGATAGTACGCCTTCCTAGACCCTGTTCCTACACCTGATCCAGAGATTTCTTTACCACAATAACCGGTAGGCTAAGGACCAGCTCAGGCACCACCAATCTTTGTTCCTTCTTTATTGCTTAAAGATGCCTTGATTCAGCTATTGGCTATTGTTGGTGGTGCACTATCTGATGGAGCACAATGTATTGATTAGAGTGCTACTAAGGTAAAGGCGCACTCTGTAGTTACGACTCCCAGAGTTAAGGTTTCTCCTATGTCGGCAGTTGTTCAGCTAGCATCTGTTAAACTAGTTGTGGCCTAGCCTGCTATGTCTTCTGCAGAGCTGAAGATATTGGGTAGGCACTTAAGGTTGGCTCTACCTAGATCTTCTGGTGCTCCAGTCAAGGATGCATATAAATTTTTGACTGCTTGTGAGGATAGGCTTTGTGATTTAGGCCTGGTTTACACTCGTGGTATGGATTAGACCAAATTTAAGTTGGATTTGTCTACTCGTCATTGGTGGAGAGGCTACATCGATTCTAGACCATCTGGATCTTCTCCCTTGTCATGGACTCAGTCCTTTGAGATATTCTTGGAGAAGTATATGCCATGCAACCTTAGAGATTGACTGAGGGACTAATTCTCTTGATTGGAGTACGGCTCCATGATAGTGGCTGAGTATGAGACTTGTTTCTATGAGTTAGCTAGGTATGCAAATTCTATTTTGGACACTGAGTATGAGAGAGTTTGCTGCTTTATTAGAGGGTTAAGACTCCCTATTTGTATGGGTACTCAGAGTCTAGATGCTGCAGGTAGGACTTTTACTGAGGTTTCAGATCATGCTAGGGTGATGAAGAAGATACACCATGAGAGTCTTGAGGGATGTGATAAGAGTCTTATGTTTTAGGGTAAATTTGGTGGGAGCTGTAGCAGTTCCCGATTTAGAGGTGGTTGTTCTCATATTAGGTATCTTCTTAGCCTCTGAGCCAGCCTAATCTTCAAGTTTAGGTAGCTTTTTAGATTACAGACAGAGATTAGTCTGGTACTAGTGGTCTCCCTGGTAAGGGCGGTGATCAGTATTTGAGAGGTTTATTTTCAAGTCATGCTAGACATGGTGGTTATTTCGAGTTACTTAGATCTGTTGGTTCTTGTTCTGCTCATGTTTCCTATTTTACTTGTGGACTTCCTAGTTACTATTCATAAGATTTCCATAGTTGTGGGGCGATGGTTCTTTCAGTCCAGGGTGCTTCCCCTATTAGAGCAGTTTACCCCAATAGGTGGAGGTGGTTCTCACGGTTGCAGAGTTATTTATTAGTGTGCTCGAGGTGGTACATAGGCAGGCAGGACAGAAGGTCTATTAGGTGCCCAACCAGGTGGCAGGCATGGTCAGTTATATGTAGTACTTGCTAGACCCGATGCTGAGAATTCAGATGCTGTAGCTATAGGTAAGAATTTGGTATGTCCCAAGTATTGCCTTTGTTTATTTGATATGGGATCCACTAATTCTTTTATATCTATTTAATATGCACCACAGTTTGAGTTTATTAGTGATTTATTATCTGTACCATTGTGTATATCTACTCCCATGGGTGATTCTTTAGTAGTGGATTGAGTTTTCAGATCTTGTGCTGTAAAAATTAGTGATGTTGATACTTATACTGATCTTATTATTTTGGATATGCTAAATTTTGAGGTGATTCTGTGCACGGATAGGTTATCCCACTATTATGCAGTCATGGACTATTTTGCCAAGACCGTTACCTTAGCCATACCTGGCATACCCCAGTCATATGGAAGGGACCAGTTAGTGATGTGCTAGTGAAATATAACACTTTTGATGCTTAAAATGAGGAAAAGATGTAAGTTTTTGAGGTTATTTTGTTAGATATGATGTCTTTTGGGTATATTTTGCAGGAAATCATATTTTGGATGGTAAGTTCGTGAAAAAGGTGTTTGGTCGATTTGGGAGCAATTATGGATATTTAGGATGTTTTTCATCCTGTTTGTGATCAATGCATGTTCGACAATCAAACAAGAACTGAAAAGATGACTCCCAGCACTTACCAAATCAACATATGGTCGCATGTAGGACCTACCAACTGCATGTAGGCAAAGCAAGTACCAGAAGTCCAAAATCCCAAGAGTTGAACTTGGAAGATTTTTGTTCCCGGTACCTGTGGTTTGTACCTGTATCATTGTCAGGACCGCAGGTACTACTTGTGCCTAGTGCCAGACCGCGGGTACAAACCACATGTGGACATCGACCCAATTTTCTCCTATTTCATTCAGACATTGGTTTTAGGGTTTCCTTATGTAGTATAAATACCCTTTAGGTGTCTTTTAGTATTAACAAACGTATTTTAATTCCAAGATCCGATTTAGATCTTGGGATTTTCTTGTATTGACTTTGGTTCATTAATTCTGTTATGGTTGTGGGTTTTATTACTTCTTATCATTGTGATTTCATCTATGCTTTTGAATATGAATGTTATTGATTTCTTCAATGGCATGAGCAACTAAAAACCATATCTAGGGTTGTGGAAACCCAGGCGGATTGACGAAGTAATGGCAGTTCTTTCATTGTTCTGAACCGATACCCATGCATGTATTATTTGTCTTTGCTATGATCATTTTCTTAATGGGTGCACACATTAGGATCCTTCCTAGATATTGCTGGTTACTCCAAAAGAGGAGCAGTGACTAGGAAAAGATAAAGACAACAATAATTTATAGTTTAACTGTTGATCCGCTCTTCTGTATCCTATCTTCGTAAGATGGTTAGGTTTCATATAATAACTAGAGACTCAAAAAGTAATAGTTAATTGGGATCAAGACAAGGGTTAGTAACACGACATCTTAAGACTCAAAAGATAAAGGGTGAAATCCTTCTGCTTGTCCAAAAGACTGTAGAAGGTACATAACTTATCAATTCTTTATGCAAAGTATCGGATTGGTTTAGCGTAATGCGATAAGCCTACGGAGTTAAGAAGCCAGGGGGAACACAATCCTAGTGTTCACCTATACTGATTACAAATGAAGTTAGTACAGTTACTTGCTCGAGATTACTAGATCAAAACTCCCATTTACCTTTCTTGTTCTGCTCGTTGACTATAACTGCTGAGATCTGTAAAGACAAGTGTTCCCTTAGGATTCGACCCCAACCTCTATTGGGTTATTATATTTTGATAGCAACCATATCATCATCTAATTGGAGGTGTTGTTTGGACGTCATCATAATTTTGGCACCGTTGACAGGGAATACAGTATTGATTTGTGAGTAGAAGTTGTTGTAGTTTTTGGGTTATTTTTGTTCTTAGTTAGGCATACACCGGTGTATTCCTAGCATATGGAGTAGAGTCAATCCCTTACTCCCACTAAATTTGAATCCAAAGAGAATCCTATAAACACTTGGTAGGATGTCTGAGCATAAAAGTGATGAACTTCTTGAAGGGGTTCGTGATGTTGTACCGCCTCTCCCCCTGAAGAAGTATAGGATATCATTGATCGACAGATTGGTGAGATAATATCTAAAGATGAATATGAGAGGAGGTCAATGGAAGAAGCTCAACGGGTATCTAGAGAGGTAGAGCTAGTTGAGCAGAGAAAAGCAGCAGACTGCCGAGCAGTACTCGGTGGAAACCAAAATAGAGCTAGAGATGGCCGTGTTCAAGTAATCCCATATTATTAGTATATGCAACCATATATATATGATGAAGAGGACTTGGGATATGTTGATCCGGCAAAGACTAGAGCCATAGTTCCTCCTATTTTCCCCTAGGCATCAAGTTCGATATCATAAATGTGATGATCCATCTTTTGATTACGAAGGGTGTGTTTGCAGTTCTAAATACAGATGATGGAAACCAATACCTTGCTAATTTCCTTATGATCTAAAGTTCATACATAAATTCAGGGGTAAATCAAGAAGTATTTAACTGAGGCTATTCCCCTTCCCACTTATAGGAGAAACGTTTTTATGATTAGGGGAACTGCTAACAGGCTCTATCACTATATGGAACGAGTTGTATAAGCAATTCTTGAATAAGTTCTTTCCTCCATCTAGGATGTTTCAGCTCAAGGAAGAGATTTATAACTTTAGGCAGCTGTAGACACTCTATGTATGAGGCATTGTTCAGGTTCAAGAAGAAGTTGAGCATGGTTTCCAATAATTGGTTGTCAGGGGCGATCTTATTAGAACTATTCTATAAAGCCCTGACCATCAACTATAGATCCATGATAGACACCATATTTGAAGGAGCTTTCATGAGACAATGCTAGGAGGCAACTTCAGATATGTTAGATCTGATTTCGCTCACTAACCAAGTGTGGCAAACTGGGAGGCCGTGAGAGGATCAAACACTTATGCTATTGGTTCCTCCTATGACGAAAAAGTAGTTGATGACACAGTAGCACAAAATATTTCTTTGTGAAGAAATAATCTTGGGGTACTTCCAAAGCATAAAAGTCAGAACTAGAAGAGGAAACAAATTATTTGGAAGAGAGAGATAGTAATTGGAGAAAAAAGGATGACTATAAAAAAGGGAGATAGATAAATTCCACTTGGCCGATAAGAATCCAGAATGAAAGAGATGCTAGCTAAGTTGGTGAAAGGTCAGGAAAATCAAGAGATCAACCTTAAAGAGATTAAGGTCGATAATTCAGGATTGACCCAGAAGGTCGAGTCATATCCTACTGCTATCAAGCAGTTAGAGCACCAGTTTAGGTAGATGTCAGCTACTCTGAGCTAGAGGCTGCCAAGTACCCTTCCGAGCAACACATTACAAAATACTAAAAATGACATTCACATACTTGATATTACCATGAGGAGTGGTATCACTACTATTGATCTCTCACGACCTGCTACAGAAGATATTGAGGGTGACACACTTGCTATTGAGTCTAAAAAGGTAACATATGATAATGGTAAAGCTACTGAAGACAGAGGTAAGTGTCCGGTTATTGAGGCAAAAATATGATAGATTTTGTGACTTCCCCCACCTTTTCCCCAGAGATTGAGGTAGAAAAAAGAGAAAGGTAAGTCAAAGTAATTCCATAATATGCTGAAAGAATTGAGCTTGAACATACCTGTCCTAGAGGTGTTGGATAAGATACCTGGATATGCTAGGTTCATGAAACAGTTGGTCACAAGGAAGAAAGGAGAAAAATTTGAGAATATTAATGGTATACACCACTGTAGTACAATCACGACTAGGTCTTTGGCCCATACAAATGGTGATCTCAGTGAATTCACTATAATATACACTTTGGGTCATCCCAAGTTGCCTGATCCTTGTGTGATTTGGAAACCAACATTAATTTGATGTTGCTGGTCATATTTATGCAATTGGGATTGAACCCTTCAAAATTGACTTGGATGCAGCTAGTGATGGCTGACCGTACAGTGAAAAAGCCCGTGGAAATCTCTTTTGATGAGATTGTAAGGGTTGATAACTTCATGTTTCCAGCTGACTTTGTCATCCTAGAATGTGAGGTTGACACCAAGATTCCCATTATCTTGGGAAAACCATTTATGGCCATGGGCAGAGCTACGGTTGACATGGAGAAAAGTGAGCTGAATGTCTGAGCTAGTGGTAAGGAGGCTATATTCAACTTCTGAAAGTTAATAAATCAGCCTATTGATATGATGGTAGTGTCAGTGATTGATTGTACTGACATAATTCATCAAGATACCCATGTAATGTCGGAACGTTAAATCAAGTGCTGTATGGTAGGCAACCCATGGGTTTGTTGGTGAAGATGACAGCCAACATAGTCACGTCGTGTCGCAATGTTAAATCAATCACTGAGTGAGAGGCAACCCACTATATTTAGTGTTCACATTTTTGTTGTTTTTTGTAGGTTTTGATCTCATAGAATTACCCAAAATATTGTAAAAAATTGCTACATTCATCTAAAGGGGCTATGTGATCAACCCATCATGTTCACAAGTCCCACACGATAAGTTGAGTAATAAGTGGTAAAGTTGAAATTTTGAGGATGAAAAATGGTAAGTTATAGACTTTGGCATCTAGTTTTACTTTTGGGACCTAAAACATAGGTTGAAGGACCATAAGCATCTGGAAAAATATAAAAACGCCAAGTTTGGGTTGTAGAAAAGCGGGCCAAAATCTTTGGCCCAACATGAGCGCCCCGAGCCAGACCGCGGGTGGTGGCTGTAGGTATAAGTCGTGGTTAGGTCAGATTTTGGGTGCATCAACACTTAAATGTGACCTAAAACAGGCCTCCAACTATATAAAAACATTCTTACCCTCATTCTAACTCTTTCTAATCCTCAAAACTTCACTTTTCTCTTTGAATTCAAACTTCCCACTTAAAACACAAACTAATCCCACACTTAAGTAAAGGCCAAATTATCACTTATTAGAGGTACCAACTTGTCCCGACATGCTAAAAACAAGTTTCAACTTTGGTTTTCTTGACTTTTTCATTATTCTCTTTCGGTTCTTCATATAAAAGGTAACTTTCTTGGTTCCTAATGGTTATATATTGGTTTATCTATTGTTTAAACAAGTTGATATATGTATTCCATTGCAAAATATATGGCATCTGTCATGCTTGTATGTTAGATGCATGTAGTAACCTAAAAACATAATGTTGGGCCTTGATTTGAACAAAAAAGTTAAGTTAGGCCCCAATCAAAAGTTAAACTGAATGAATGAAAGTAATAACAATAGTTAAGCATGTATGTTTGCTTTGAAATCTGTGATTTGTGATAAGTGTGCATACATTAGACTTGTTGGAATTCAAATAGGTTATAGGGGTGCGAAAATTGAGGAAACATTTGAGCTTTTTGAATTTTGAGTTTTTTTTTGACTTTTGCTATCCCTTACTTTTGTTGGAAACAAACAACTCATTTTATAGGTACATATGGCACCTAAAGTAGTGAAGAAGACAAAGGCCAGTACTTTGAGGAGATGTGCAGAGTCTTCTGAGCCTAGGGATTTAGTGGAGGAGTACCTGAGGCAACATCGTATAGACGCTGCAGTTGAGGTGACACGTAAAATTATGAAAGGACAGACTCGCTAGGCTACTCAGAAAACTGCATCTCATTACAGGATGAAGTCCACACGGATATCACCCCTATACACTATTCCAACTAATGATACTGATTATGATAATAATAAAGAGAAGATAGAGTCTGAGTCTACTCAACCGATTACTGCTCAGGACCCCCAGTCTGAGGAGGGGTCCCAAGATTCATCTGATGAGTTTGAGCTAAAGTAGTCATCCGCGGTGCCCTAGTCTAAGGAAGGTACTATGAACAACAGACAGAGGTACCCCAGTCTGATGAGGGAACCGAGCAACCTTCCTATGATGCATCAGTACAGCAGAGCCCTGTACCTGCACAGACCCTAGAGGAACCTCCCGATGATAAAAATCTAAGGTGGTGTGTGGAAGGGATGCAAAATATATTTGAGCTTGACAGTCATATTTGAGAGCTAGGCAGGCCTATGAGGTGTATTTATGAGGAGTGATGGATTAACCTATGGGGATAGATTAAGTACCACAGCTGCGGGTAGCATTTGATAGATATCATCTCAAGTGGATGACTAAGCCACTCGATTCTTACAACTACATATGAGAATTTTATGTGTCCTACAGAGCTACCATAGTCCTTACAATGCGCTATGATCCAGTCCTTATCATATTTGTGCAAAAATGACATCTTGATCATACACTGGTTAGAGGAGTCAAAGTTGATATTATAGAGGAGACTATCCAAAAGTTATCTTTTGCCCAAATTATATAACTCATACATCTAAATCTGAGTGCAACCACAGACTGAGGATCACACATGATTGGCATATTATGTGGGAGGCTGAGCACCGACGTAAAAGAATTAAGATGGCTAGGTAGATAACCAGTTATATTTCACCACTGGGTGATATGACCCCATGAATTGAAGGAAAAGCTGTGATCAATAAGGGCCTATTAACATTGAAGGCCAAGTTTTGGTGGTCGCTGATTAGATACTGACTGATATCCACTACGTCAGTTAATATATTGACATAGGAGGGAGTATTACTAGTTGCCTATCTGATAGTCAGATATGATGTTGATTTTGCCACTATTTTTTCCATGATTTACATGATAGAGCATTTAGGGAGTTGAATAATCTGCCATTACCTTGCATAATTCAGATGATGTCTGATGAGGTAGGGAATTTGAGATATCGGGTGTAGACGAGAGGGTACCTATGATGATAACTACACAAATGAGGAACATAAGGGTATAGCACGTCCAAGCATTTATTAGAGATTGAGACAGTAGGTAGTAGTACGACGGGCCCAGTCTAAGGGCCCACCAATTTCTATAGAGCCTACTGGGGCACATTGAGATAATGAGGGTGTAAGTTTTGACATGGAGATAGGGGAGTAGAGAGAGGCTCCCAATTTGATTTCATAGGGTAAAAGGACACAGGCTACTTCTTCTTTATCCTCGACGTCAACCTTAGAGACAGTTGGTATATTTAAAGAGCCTACTCACCTATCCACTATAGCTCTTGTGCCAATTATAATTACTTTATCTAGTGAGCTTTTTGCAGAACTTAGTGAATAGCCAAAGGTCCATAAATTCTAGAGTGAGGGTTGTTGAGACTGAGATGACTACCTTCTACGAGCATATAAGATCAAGGATTAGGTCTAGATTTGAGTAGGCATAGGCCTGATGGGAGATCACAATGAGTGTTTCACTATTTAAGCTATATGACAACTTTTAGACATGGCTTGATAATCTTAGGAGATAGGTTACAACCCGATACATAGAGACAACTGGACCAGATCTAACGTAGATTAGAGAGGAGTTTAATGTATTACAAGAAGATGTAGCCTCTCTCATAGAGAGCAGTGTTGTAAACCCTACTCAGTTATGCCCCAGGTTGTTCATTATTACTTTCACATGTTCCGAGATAGTTTGATTTCTTCATGAAGGTTGATAAGAGCGTCCCAATAGTTGGGGCCAAGAGAGGTCTCATAGATGACTTATAGGACCCTGATTTACCATATTACCAAGATGTTAAAATGGTCAGGCATGATTCAATAGAGTCTTCATTCATCGATAGGCAAAGGCGTGCATCTATAACAAAGGGTGCATTATCCAGTAGTGCACCGCCACCACTATCGCCTTCGCCAGCTGATATGTCTCCATCTAGGGATTCTTATGATTTGGGTGCCTAGTACATCCCAAGAATTTTCTTAATTGCCTCTATTTTACTTTGTTTATTGCATTAAGTATAGTGCGCAATTTTTTATTGGGGGCGGGCATACAATGCCGTTGATAGTTTTTGTTATTGTGCTTCTTTTCTTGTCAGTCGTGGTATGGTTGTAGAAACGACATGTCTAGGACAATTTTGTACCATATTGTGTTTTTATTTTGTTTTGTGTTTTATTTTTGTGTAAATAGGAGATTTTTAAGTGTTTTGGGTAATAGACATGTTTTGACTGATTTTTGATACCCCTTCAAAAAGTTGTGTTTTAGATTTGTGTTAATGTATTTATGTGTGCACATTGTGGATCTTGTTATGGCATTAGGATTAGGGACATAATAGTCATTTGTGAATAATTGCATGAACCGGATAGGTAGTAGTTAGTAATATTGACTCTATGCTATGTGTGTGTGAGATACTACCTAGTTCCCTTTATGTGTTGAATTCAGAACTTGTCTGGTTAGTATTGCCTAAGTTGAAAGATAGTCGGTTAGGAAAGTATCATAGGCCATTTTTTTTTATTTTAGTCCATTTTTAGCCTAAATGACCTTCCATGTGTAAATTAAATCCCTTGATCCTAATTTTGATCCTTGTAGCCTATTTTTTTGTTTCACTATTTACTTTTCCATTTATAGTACAATAAACTTGTTTTGGCCCTAGTCCTCCTTGGACATTGTGCACCTCAACTAAAGGAAAATTCCTAATTGAGGGTGGCTATCAAAGGGTTGTGTACTGTAAAATAGGTATGAAGAAGGGTAGAATGAGAGAAAACATTAGTAGGATTGGGTGTGATAGCAAAAGAAAAGAAAAGAAAAAGAAAAAAGAAAATAAAATCTATGAAAAAAAAGAATGTGGAATAAAAAGAAAATTGGCTAGTGAGTGAGACCCTAGGGTTAGTGTAGTGCCAAGGAGGCTTAGTCACTTGACATATCCATATGTACTGTACTAGTCCCCCAAGCTTACATTACAAGATGAATAGAGTCCTATAGTGATCCTCACTTGACTATCTGAATGCTAAGGTAAAGAAAATAAGGGCAAGCCTGTGGTATTTGACATGCATTTATTAGAACTTCTCTTCTGAGTGCGAGTGTCTCTTGACCGTCTCAACATTGACATACATGATTTCATATGAGTGAGTGGGACATTCTTGTTGTGAGGGCACTTGAGTTATATTGCTAGCAATTTCCTTGTTATGGGTAGTGTAACTTGTATATATGAGTGGTTGTCTGTTGCTAATGTAATTGTCGTACCTTGATCCCTTTGTCTCACATTGTTGTGCTTCATTTTCATACACAGTTGGTTATGAAAAATAATATTTGAGGGGGATGTTGTGATTTGAGCTTTATATGTTGACTGTTTGCCTTGAATAACTTAGTTGCTCCTAGTTAAGCATCGTTTTTGTTTTTGTTGTGTTTTTTTCCCCATGACATGAAAACATTCTAAGTTGAGGGTGTTGATGTGCTATAGAAATTGATACAATATCAATGGGTTCCACTTCTTTGGAATCGATGCTTCAAGAATCACATCTACAGATCCAAGACTTGGTCATTTTAGGAGGTCAAATACGTGAATGGAGAATAGCTTGGAAAAAAGTTTTATTTGGTGATATCCTACAAGAAAGGA
Source organism: Capsicum annuum (assembly GCF_002878395.1). NCBI lineage: Eukaryota > Viridiplantae > Streptophyta > Magnoliopsida > Solanales > Solanaceae > Capsicum > Capsicum annuum. The sequence continues at coordinate 60,308,307 of NC_061117.1, forward strand.
ATAGGTGACACAATATTTGGATGATATATTGGGCTTCAAGGGAGTATGGGCATCCATTCCAGTGTTTTGGGCTTTGGGTCACTTTTGGGCCTAATAGCTTTTAGGGTCACTTTTGGACCCAATAGCTTTTAGGGTCACTTTTGGGTCCATTATGTAATAAATAGCCCATGGAAATAAATAGCTAGTTTTCTTTCATTCTTAGGTATTTGATGAATGATAAATTGAATTACACTTGAGTGTTACATTAAATGTGAGAAACGTGGGTTTCTCGGGTCCATTCTCGTGAGGTACTCATAAGAGGTTGGTGCTGGTGATATTTCAATTGGAAGGTCTTCGGGTTTGATATACCCTTAGGTTGTACTCTATTTATCTCATTGTGTCAATCTATCTATCCTTTTATTTTCTATCTTGTTTCTTTATTTTTAGTGTTTTCCATGTACCATACAAAACTACGAAAATAAAAACGACACATAAACAATAGAAGTTTTCAATTCTAATTTATGAAAGGAAAACCGATGGAATGATCAAGTCCTCCAAACAATAGAAGCTCACCACTTCACCGCAATGACCGACTTTGAGATCACCTATCACTACGCAGGAAAAGTCAAAGTAACTTTAGACCCTACATCGCATGGGGATACAACATCTGGAGACGGTTAGTGGGGTGAGCGCTAGCATACAACTCAAGTTAAGGGTAAAATAATATCAGTCTAAAGTTCAATTTCAAACTCACTGTACATGTTCACATAAATGCATACAAATATATAATAGATGCTGGGGTTGGGAACAAGGTTTAGTATGATAGTATAACATTAACCTGGCCTATATAGATCAATTATCATAAATAGGCACTCACAGGTTATGTGGGTTCATCTCTCTCTGCTGAAAGATCCCCAATGCATGTTAACTTCATGAATTAGAGGTATCAAGGAAGACCAGGGAATACCCCAACCTCACATCAATCCAAGATATAAAATATATCATTAGTGCAAACCATGCACACGGTCATTCAGACCAATCCTCATGTCGGCAAACGTGAGTTTATAATATAAGTCAGTCGAGAACCACACCTTCACAGCATAGCTACATAAACACTATTAATCCCAATTAAAACAAGTTTCATGTAACTCATTAATTAATTGAGGAATTATACAATAAGACACACCATATGTATTGTCATACCATTTAGCTTGCAAGTTCATAGTTATGCCATTACAATTCCATTAACATCAAATTGAGAATTACCTCAACCCCCATTCCAATTCCCACACCCATACACAATTTTTTCAAAAACAATCAATTCAAAGCATGAATAACTCAGGAAAAGCATGAGAAAACAATTGAAGATCATCCATTTCAAAACCCTCAACCCATGTCAAAAGCCATATTCAAATCCACCCAATTAAACCATTTAAAACACATGTTTTTTTGTAAAATAAGATTTTGGGAAGAGTAACATGCCTAAAATTATTACAACTATGGAGATAAATCACCCTTGAGAGCCCTAATTGACCAACTTCTTAGAAACCCTAAGTGTTCTTAAACTTAGGTATTTGAGAGAGATTGAGAAGTTATTTTGATTTATTATAGAGTGATAATGATAACCTAAAGTTGTTTTATGTCGTGGGTTAAAATTAAGAAAAAAAGGAAATATCCAAAGTACCCTTAATAAGATACTGAAGAATTGTCGTCCAATCACTAAGGGTGACCTTATGACTCGTAGAGTCACCGTACAACTCATGACCTTCAGTTGTAGTCTGGACAATATCTATGGGATGCAGAATTAATTGAGCACCACACTGGTTAGGCTACAAATAAGCATGATACAACTCTCATTGAGTCTTTATGACTAATTAGGAGATAATCATTATCATAACAGAAACATGGCCAATCCACACTGTTCAGGCTATGATTAGGGTCCTATAACCCGTAATAACACCCTACGACTCGTGGAAGAGTAGTAATCTGGGTAGTAAGCCCTTAGGTCAAGAAATTTTCAAGGATCCAAATCCAGGGTGTTTCAGTATTACACAACAATATGACATTGACACCACAGAAATTGCAACTTAGGCTTTTTACTAGATAGATACCACCAATCATACAGATATAAATGACAACAATATTATATAAGGCCCCACACGGTCATACATAGAAAGTAATGTCTCAAAATCACCAATTCACAATAATATAGGCCACCATACGGGAGCGACATAATAATATAGAAATTTTCATACTTGGTTTCCACACCCTTTATATGATTTTAAATCTATGTTAACTAGCCAGTCAAGTCTGAAGAAAGTTAAGCCTTAATCTACCTCAAATGCCTAAAACCAGTCCAAAAAAACCTTCAATATGGAGCTTTCCCCTGACAAATAGACTTAGAATCCACTAAAGCATATAAATGTAGAATGTACGCATCAAAAAAACCAATGATACCCATATCGCCTATTTTTTAGTAGGGGTCAAAATGGACCCCCAAAATGGGTTTTCAAAAAGAAGGGTAAAACTAGAATTTCAGTTCAAAAATATATTTTCCATGATTTAAGGAAGAATACCCAAGTGAAATGGGTCAAAATTAGGGTTTAAATTAAAGAAAATCTAATTTAGGCCTTCCGAGCTAAAATCCCCAAATTCCAGCTTTAAATCCAAGTTTATACAAGATTTAAATAATAAAGTTAAAGAAATGTAATTGAAATAGGGATTTGGATCATACTAAACCTTAAATATGAAAGAAAAATCTCAAATACTCGAACCCCATGCTCCAAGTTTTTAAAATGGTATAAAAACTCAAAATGTAAAAGTGATCAACCAAGGCATCCCCTAAGCGACTATCGGGTCACTTAAGAGGCTATCGCTTAAGAGACCAGGAATTGCTAAGCAAAGCCCGTTTCATTAGATAACCGACATGACTGTGACTTAATAGACAAGCATCAGACATGCCAGTGTCGTTTAAGCACAAGGCCTTCTTTTACGCGACAATATTTTAAGCGAGCCTAGTGTCACTTAGGTGACAATTTGGCTATCAGACTAAGTTGATTAAATGACCAAAACATCACTTAAGTGAGTTCACTCACTGAGTTGTGCACCAGATAGAGTCTTGGAATTCTCTAAGTCTCCACGGATCCCTCGAGATTCATTCGGAATTCTGGAATCATGAGTACACAAATGAACTATGCTACCACACTAAATTTGATGCTCCAGACTTAATGGAGATATTAGATTTTCAAAAAATATGATTTTAACAAAATTGATCCTTGAGACCTAATTTCACAATCTTCTGAATTGAGGGTCAAAATGAGATATAAAAGCTGTAAAGCCACAGTAACTACGTTACCAACCTAAAATCGATATTTTGTATTTACTGGCACAGTCCGATTTGCTATCTGACACATAGACCAACAAATGTTGGCCAAAGTCAAAGGACACACAGACCAATAAATGTTAGCCAAAGTCAACTATAAGGCTTTTTAAGGCACAAAAAACCACAAACATGCACAAATCACACCGGAATGCATTGGGAACCATGCCAATCATTCCCACACCCCAAAATACCACAAAGCAACCATGGGTAGGGGTAAAATGGTCAAATCAAACTAAAATAAATATTATACAAAAATTACCAAAAATAAAATTATTACATCATCCTCTATTAAAAATCTAGTTCGTCCTCAGACTAAAGGCAAGAAATACCTGAATGAACAAAAGCTAGGGAGAACTACCACGCATATCAAACTCGACTTTCCAAGTAGCCTTATCTACAGGTTGATGGCTTTAGTAGACCTTAACTACCTAAATAACCCTAAAATATAACTTTCTAACATCTTTGGCTAGAATGGAAACAGGATCCTCAACAAAAGACAACCACTCATCTAACTGAACCGAATCCCAACGAATGACATGAGACTCATTTGGAATGTAATGTCAAAGTATAGAAACATGAAAAACTGGATGAATAATTGATAAATTTAGATGTAATGCTAGATCATAAGCCATATCCCCAATAATCCAAAGATCTCAAAAGGTCCAATATACCTAGGGCTGAGCTTTTCCCTCTTCCCAAACCTTATCACGCCCTTCATAGGCAATACACGAAAAAAGACATGATCACTAACATTAAATCTCAAGGTACGAAGTCTATTCTGAATGATTCAAACTCTATCCAAACACTCATGAAGCAAGTTCGTACCTCGAGGTCTATCTCAGAAACTTCAAACCAACCAACTGGAGCGACAATGCCTATCATATAAAGCCTCAAAATTAGCCATCTCAATAATGAAATGGTTGCTATTATTATATGCAAACTCCGCCAAAGATAGATGATGCTCCTACTAACTACTTAAGTCCATCACATATGTATGGAACATATCATCCAAAACTTGAATTGTCTGCTCTGACTGACCATTGATTGGGGGTAAAATGCATTGCAAAGATCAACTCGAGTACCCAAATCCTCTTAAAAAGTCTTCAAAAATTAGGATGTAAACACTGAACCTATATCTGAGATGATAAACAATGGAACTCCATGAAGATGAATTATCTAATGAATGTAGAAAGGGCCAACCTTTCAGTAATAGACCAACTTGAATAAAAATAAAATGACCAAATCTGATCACTCGATCCACGATAACCTAAACATATCAAAATCACAAGAAGTATGAGGAAACCCAGTCATGAGGTCCATAGTGATCCATTACCATTTCCACTCAAGAATGGGAATCCTATGAAGCAAACCACCAGGCCTCAAATGCTCCATCTTCACCTGTTGGCAACATAGGCAATGAGCTATAAAAGTTGCTATATTATTCCTCATACCATCCCACAAGTAATTCTGCCTCAAATTATAATATTATTTTATCACTCTTGGATGGATGGAATACCAGGAATAATGAGTACCCTCAATAATCAATCAAATCCATTCACCCACACTCGACACACAAACTCAGCCACTAATCCTCAAGACCTAGTTTCCAAGAATGCCAAAACAAACCCAGGTGTCAGAACATCAAGACAAACTATTTAGTTAGCCAAAGACTGAACCTATAAGGCAAAAGGCCTCTCCTAGGTCAAAATATACACAAAGCTACCCATGCTAGTTGACTTTTGGCTCAAGGCATCCGCAATCACATTAGCCTTGCTAGTATGATAGAGAATATTCAAGTCATAATACTTAAGCAACTCAACCCACCTACATTGCATCATATTAAGATCTCTCTAGGTGAATAAATACTGAAGGCTATGATGATCTGAGAAAATCACACAATGGACTCCATATAAATCGTGCCTCCACAACTTCAAAGCATAAACCACTGCACATAACTCCAAATCATGGATACAGTAATTCCTCTCATTGGGCTTTAACTGACATAAAGCATATGCTATTACCTTACCCTTTTGCATCAACATAATACCCGAACCAAGACTTAAAGTATGACAAAAGATGGTAAAACCCATACCTTTCTTGGGCAAGTCAAGCTAGGAGATAAAGTCAACAAATTCTTGAGCTTTTAGAAGCTCTCCTTAAAAGATTCAACCCACTAAAAGAAAATCTTCTTTTGAGTCAAATTGCTCAATGGAGCTACATTAGATAAAATCCCTCAACAAAACGCCTATAGTAACCAACTAAACTAATAAAACTTTGAATCTCAATAAGAGAAGTGAACCTAGCCCAATCATAAATGACAACAATCATAGCTGGTTCAAACTTAATACCATCCTTGGTAACCACATGAAATAAGAAAGAAATAGACTTTATCCAAAACTCAAACTTGGAGAACTTAGAATACAACTTCTCATCCTCCAGTCTTTAAAGTACAATCCACAAATGCTCTTTATGGTCAACGTCACTCTTGGTATAGACCAAGATATCATATATAAATACAATAAAAAGGGAGTCGAGATGCTGTCAAAATACTCAGTTCATCAACCCCATGAATGTGGCTGAGGTATTGGTCAACTCAAAGGACATGACCAAGAATTCGTAATGACTTATCGAGTCCGAAAGGCTATCTTTGGAATGTCCAAAGCTCTAATTTGCACTAGTTACCCAAATCATAAATCAATTTATGAAAACACAAATTTGTCACTCGAATATCAATTAGAAACTCTGTTCTTACACTATTGAGACTAATGAACCCGACTGCTGTTATACCAATTTGTCACAACCCAAAAACCAAGGTCATGATGGTACTTGTCATAGAAAATCTTGACAAGTAAGCCTATCATCCAAATTAATATGAAATGAGAAAGCAATACCAGCAACCCAAGGAAAGATTCCTAGAACGGAGTCAAACCACACATATATAGTAAAAGTGGAAATACATAGTCAATATACCGTACAATACCTCAAAATCTATTATCACTGTATAAGAACTACTAATTACATTTTGAATGTCAAAATATAATAATAGTCGAAAAAGGATAACAATATGTTTCTAAAGACAAAAAAAGACATTAATTAGATAAAAAGAAATGAATCCGAAAGCATAAATCATTCACCACTTTGAATCAACTTAGATACCACCTAAATCAACTATCGTACAATGCACTCATACCTGGGTCTACACTAAAAGGGTATTGTAGGGGTGAATACGATCCACTTGTACTCAATCGATATCATATAATGACTGAGCAAAGTAAAAAATAAAGAATATAAAATACACACTATAGGCACATCACCTATAATTAGAAAATATCCTAAATGGTAGCCCACACCATCTCTACTAACAGTTCTATAATATTCATATATGCCAAACACCAATATAAAATAGAACCACCATATACAGAAATCACATATACAAGTATGGACAAGAAGTACACAAAAATAGATATCACATCAAAGACGGTAATACAACATAATATATATGAAATTCACTAAAGATGATGATAATGATGTGATATAGTGCACGAGGTTGTCGCACAACCTCTGTATACACCTACAAAGATGTGCTTCCAGGTAGGACACATGGGGGGTTCATCAACCCATGTACTGTCCAATATATAATACTAATATCCATGATTCCTCTTCGGCACATCCCTCGGTAGAAGGTCTATAATGATGTCACAAGGCCAGTTTCTCTAATATTTCCATAGTTATACCAATGTTTCATGAACACATATATGACATATGACACAAATAAAGCACAACATAAAATAATAGAAGGTGTATAAAGTATAAGATACAATGAGAATGATGATGTAATTCAAGAGGTTGTCATAAAACCTCCGTATACACCTTCTGAGCTGTGCTCTTGAGGTAGGACGCATGGGGGGGAGGGGGTTTAAAACCTATATAAATTCAATAACAATTACAAATATCCATGACTCCTCTCTAGTTGATACTTCTGTAGAAGTTCTATAAAGATGTCACAAGCTAGTGTTTCTAATATTTCTACACTGGTACCAATTTTTCATAAGTGCATATAAAATGAAGATACAATGCTCATAAATAAAAATAATGAGAAATTCTAATAACAAACCAAAATACCAACAATGTGAGCCAAGATCCACTCATTAATCCATGAAACCAACATAATTATAAGTAAATCAAGCTAAGTACATAACAATATGCCATTGACACCACATAAATTGCAAATTAGGCATTTCACCAGATAGATACCACTAATTCACAATTATATAGGCCCCCACATAGGCACGACATAAGAATATAGCTATTTTCATGATTGGTTCCCATACCCTTCACATAATTTTACATCTATATTAACTAGTCAGCCCAGTCTGAAGAAAGTTAAGCCATAACCTACTTCAAATGACAAAAACCAATCCAAAAATCTTTCAATCCAAATCTTTCCACAAAAAAATAGACCCAGAATAACCTAAAATATACAAATACAAAATCTTTGCATAAAAAAATGCCAACAATATCCATATTGTCTATTTTTGAGTTAGGTTCAAAATGGACCCTCAAAATGGATTTTTGCGAAAGAAAGGTAAAACTAGAATTTTAGTCCAAAAAGATTTTTCGTGATTAAAGGAACTTATAGAAGAAAACCCAAGTGAAAATCAGTTGACATTAGGGTTTAAATTGAAGAAATGCTAATTTGGGCATTTCGAGCCGAAATTCCCAAATTCCAACTTTAAATCCTAGTTTAAACAAGATTTAAATAATAAAATTGAAGAAAAATAATTGAAATAGGATTTGGAGATTACCCAAACTTTTAAATGGAAGAAAAATCCCAAAAAACTCAAACCCCAAGCTCTAAGTCACAAAAATAGTGTAAAGATATCGAAAATGGGAAAGTAATCAAATGAGGCATTGCCTAAGCGACTATCTGGTTGCTTAAGTAGCTATCACTTACTAGGTATCACTTAAGTGAATCCCGCTTCAACATATAAGCAACTTGGCTGTCGCTTAAGCGACAAACGTCCTATATGCCAGTATCACATAAGTAAGTAGGCCATCACTTAAGTGGTAATTTGACAATCTCTTAAGTGAGTCTGGTGTCTCTTAGTCAATAATCTGGCTATTAGGAAAAGTTTCTTAAGAGATAAAAGAATTGCTTAAGCGAATGCACCAGCCGAGTGGTGCATCAAATGGAGACTTAGAGAATTCCAAGTCTTATCCTAACTCACAAAATTCATCCAAAATCTCAAGTATGCAAACAAACTATACTACACTATTAAATTTAATGCTACAGACTCAATGGCTGTAATGCCCCAAGATTTTATCCTGAGACGTCACACGGTGCTTATGACCCCGTAGGACCACAAGCTAACCCTTTACTGATATGTGTACTTGTACACTTCATAATATCTGAAATAAATGTGGAAACTAGCCACAAGGTTCAACACATCTGTGAATACTCATAAAACAAAAAACTGAATACTAATACATTCATCTGAAAAGCCTCTAAACTATCTGAACTGTGGAGTTGATAGGACAGGTCCCTAACTAACTCTGTCAACTAAAAATAAACAAAGTTTGAAACAATAATAGTAAACTGAAATTAGTCCTCAAAAGAAGAGGACTCACTGCTACTACTGATGACTAGGACTGAACTGCTGAGGATACTCTGGATTCTCTACCTCTGAACCTTTGGGGTAAAATAAAACACCATAGCATAAATGAGTCAGTATAGGAATGTACTGAGTATGTAGATGAGGTAGGCTAATGCAAGGGCTCATGCATGCACAATATCTAAATTGAATAATCATGAAGATGCCGTATGAGAATACATACATGAATGTACAGACCATGATTACAATCATCGTAACTCTAGATACTAAAACTCGGATACCACTTTACTACAAACTGAACTCACTACTGACACTGAGATAATGGATCACTGACTCATTTGATACTGATAGCTGAAAGTCTGGATGTACTTATTCTCAGGATCTACTAGCTGAGGAGGCTGATCATCAACCCCACAAACAAAATCTCTGTGAGCAGGCATACTCTGTAATTGGAAAAAAGAAGTGGATTAGATTGAGAACCAACTTGAGCTCATGCTCACTCGCACAAAATAATCACTGAAAGAAGGGGAACTGCTCCTAAGAACATGCTGTAGCCTCTTGTACATAAATGTGGTGCGCTATACAGCCATGCACAAGACTCTATTAGATGCGTCTTTTCAGACTTCCTAAGATACTTTTGAACCTTAGGCTCTTAACTTAAGTTTGTAATGCCCCGAGATTCCATCCCAACACGTCACATGGTGCTTATGACCCCAAAGTACCACAAGCTAACCCTTTACTGATATCTATACCTGTACACTGCATAATATCTAAAATAAATACAGAAACTAGCCACAAGGTTCAAAATATCTATGAATACTCATAATATAAAAAACTGAATACTAATACATCCGTATGAAAAGTCTCTAAACTATCTTAACTGTGGTGTTGATGGGACAGGTCCCCAACTAACTCCGTCAACTAAAAATAAACAGAGTCTAAAATAATAATAGTAAACTTAGATTCATCCTCAAAAGAAGAGGACTCACTGCTACTGCTGGTGACAGGGATTGAACTGCTGAGGATACTCTGGATTCTATGCCTCTAAACCTGTGGTGTCAAATAAAATAGCATAGCGCAAATGCGTCAGTACAGGAATGTATCGAGTATGTAGATAAGGTAGGCTAATGTAATGGATCCTGTATGCATAATATCTAAATTGAATAATCATGAAGATGCCGCATGAGAACACATACATGAACGCACATACCATGAACATAATCATCACAACTCTAGATACTGAAACTCGGATACCACTTTACTACAGACTAAACTCACTACTGACACTGAGATACTGAATCACTGACTCATCTGGTACTAAGAACTAAAAGTCTGAATGTACTTACATCAAGGACAAATTCTGAGCTTACTACTTTTGACTGGCAAAATTAGAGATCAAATTTTCTAATAGATTATTCCAAAAGCAATTATCAAAGATAAGAAGTATGATTATATCTGAATCTGACAACAAGAATACTTAATAGAAATCTAATACTGTGATCAAGCCTGTCTGGCAGCATATCTCTAAATATGATATCAAATAACTGTATATGAGACCAAGCCTATCTGACGTGATGGTCCATAAATCAATGGAATTATTTGAGTTCCTCATAAAGATAGATGACTGTATCTGATAGTCCTAATTTCTAAAGATTGATACTGAAACTGAAATTTTAACTATGGGAAGTAGCTACTTAACCGACATGCCCCAACCTACCACAGGTGGGGTCTAACCTGTAATCCCAGCTGGAAGGGTGTTAATACTATGCCACAGGTAAAGACCTCTCTCTGATCAATCCTCTCTGATGAATGATCCTTACCAGAAAGTCGACCTAAGGCAATATAATAGTCAAATACTCTCTCTCTCTGGAGTTGACAGCCTTTACTGATGGTGACTCCTATATCCTGTGCTGACAACATAGTTCTGGAGGTCAGGGATTGCTACTAACGACTCCAGCGTCTCCACTGATCAAAAGAGCCGCCATTCGTTCCCTCACTCGGTGCTAGTTTCTACTCCTAACTGAAAGACTTTGAATAGAATTCTCAACTGAACATAGCTTAACTAAATCTGATACTGATCATATTTCTCAAAAGATCTGATTAAGTTATGCTGAAATCATTTAGTTCCATATCTGATAAAAATATTATTAAATCATGGTATTTGACTAACAATATACAGCTTGAATAGATTACTCAAATCACTTTTAAGACTAGAATTGAATCACTTGAATACTATTAGATCTGAGCTGATTATAGGACTGAGGCTAGATTACTAGCGATACAAAGATTACAAAGATAACTGAGATTATTGAGCTTTCTTAAGTTTTGCTCTTGTCTGAGGAAATAGAGTTCTATAGTTCACTGAGTTTTGAAAATCATGGCTCGACTGAAATTATTGAGAAACTGACACCAACTCTAGATAATAACTCTATTGTCGGGTATAAATACCCCAGGACTCGATAGCATAAAATTAAAGCATAATCATTCTTGACTAGGCATCACAACAATCATTCATTCATCATCACAAGCATTCGTTCATTATCTCAAGAATTCATTCATCATCACAATCATTAAAGCATCATCATAATTATTAAAGCATCTCTTCAAGTAATTAGGAATCATGTCATATGTTCATTCCCATAATCATTAAGACATCACCTACTGCATTTAAGGATCACAAATGTCTATTCATCATCACAGTCGCCAAGGGGGCACTTTAAGCATCTTGGAATCATAATTATATAATAACATAGGGAAAATATGCTACTAGATCGTACACCATTCAACCAGGTTTTACCTCAACTATTTCATACCTATATCAATCTTTACATGTGTTTGGATATCATATGGCTTGGGGAAACTTCATACTATTATGTCATAACTTACTTGCAAATCACTTGGCATGCACTAAAAACTTAGCATATATCAAGAGCACATAATTGGGGAATTTACTGCTCTCACATCTCCACTTGTTCACTACGGCCCTTCAGCAAAACACTAGACATGCACGGGTTCACACTTATTTGGGGATTTCCTACTACCATGGAATAATTCATTACTTGGGCATTTTATCAAACACTCTAGGCATGCATAAACTAATTCACAATTTGGGGTTTCCTATTCAACATACTATAATGGCCCTTATGCTTCACCCAGGCTTTTTATAAAACCTATGGGGGACATGCTTCGCTTAATCAACCATTTATATACCCAAAAGTCATGAACACATCACATAGAAAGCAACATAAGGAAGATTCATCACAAATATCACATTGATTCTACCTACTAGGGTCAAAGCTCATGAATCTTGTAAACAAATATTAATCAAAACTCAACAACACATGTAACATCAGTTTCAACTCATACAAATCATAAAATCTCACAAACATAAAATCTTTATATTTTAAAAAGGGTTCTTGAGCTTCTTGGATGAAAGAGACCCAAGAATAAACATCTACATACCGTAATCTTTGAAATTAGATGAATTCTAATGCTTGAGACTCTATCCGCATTTGTAATAAATGATTCTCGAAGACCATATTATGCGGAACTTGATTCTTGAAGAAATATTAAAGAATTTATGGAAGATTTTTGGAAGATTAGGGTTCTTGAATAAAATCCTAAATATTTTCTCTTAAGGGAATTGGAAGAGTAAATGATGAAATTAGGATTTGGATGGGGTTCCTCATATTTATAGAGACCTCCAAAAGATGGGAAAGACAAAAATACCCTTGCAAAAATGTCCTTAAATTGCTGGAAAAAAATAGCTGACGACATCCATGAAAAGCCGTTAAGTTGGTAATAAGTCGTCACGAAATGTCGTCACAAAAGGGTGAAATTTTGATTTTCAGGTTAAGGTTGATGACATTGGTGATAGGCCATCACAGGCGTTACATATTATCACAAAATATCGTCTCTAGGGGGTAGAAGTCTGCCCAGGAATGGCGACATTGGTGATAGGTCATCACACTCGTGACAGCTTATCACGAATGTCATCACTCAGTTTTCCAGCTTGATATGCTCGAGTAAAAATAGGCATAACTCTTTGCTCTGATATCATTTTTTGATGAAATTGGTATCATTGGAAAGATAATTCAAAGAGATTTTATTTTATATAATGATAATTCAAAGAGATTTTATTTTATATATAGTAGGTCCTCTAATTAGATATATACAAGGAGTTATGATCAATTGAAGTTGATCCAAGTTTTGGCGCTCACTAAAACTTGAATGATAGGAGATCTTTCAACTCGTCCTTGAGTTAGGGGACCTCTATGATCTTAATTCATGATCTAATAGATTCCCACACTACATAATTGATTAACACACTAAATTACATAGGATTCAAGGCTTTTGGAACATCTATGCATATGAATGACGGATTTCCATTCTAGTCCAAAATGTGGGGTATTACATTTTCTCCCCCTTTGAATCATTCGTCCTCGAATGTCGCTTGATAAGTTATGAGTACTGATCAACTAAACTTACTTAAGGAATGTGAATATATAGAACATGAATATGCAACTGGAACTACTGACATATAGAGTTATCGCACTGGGCATGCATATTTGATGCATGGAATACTCGACTGAATCTACTCATAGCTGAATTCTCATAACACTCATGCATATCTGATGCATGGACTCATAATTGGGCAGATCTCAAGAATGCATGACTGATCACACACTGACAAGCTGAACTCATTTCTACTAAATAAGCATATCTAATGCATGAATATCTGGCTAAGCTGACTTTCAAAAGCACGACTTGACAATGCAATAACGACTGATGCTAAATTCATAAAAAAAAATTGAATATACATTGGGATAAATCTAATGGCATGCAATATCTTAATACAATAGGGTATCTACCTCTTGGGACTCTATGTCCCTCTAAACACATTTCACTGAAATACTGGGGTGGTGCACAGAGCACCTACAGACTGGGTCATGATTGACCGATCAAGATCTAAACTCATGTTAACATATAAGCTCAAAATGGAAGCAAAGGATCTATCAATGCATGTCATAAAGATAAAGGGATCCTAACATACCCGGGTCAATTTTAGGAAATCCTTCTCGATCAAGGCGAGCCTAAAGCGCACGGAGTCTACCCCTTTGAGTCAACACTTTACATTCTCACCTTCTATGGCCTGGATCACCACACCCAAAGCACACATCACTACCGGCTCTACACGTACCTTGGTGGCACCTGCTATAATCTCTCCAATGCGGATGGGTACGAATACAACTATCACTACTCTAGGCTTTGAAGCTTGGTGCTTCCTCAGATCTAACACCCCCCAACATAGGTACGGGTATACTAGCTGAAGACGGAGTTTGAACTAAAAATATTCGACCATTATGATAACTACTATCACCATGAGACCCTGACTGCGAGAAACCATAACTACCTGTCTTGGCTCTCTTACTCACTCTCTTTCTCCTTCATCTTATCTGCCTCAATCTGCTGCAGATGCATCATTAGCCTAGAAAGGTCCATATCTCTATTGAGCATATCAGCTCTACACTCTTTCAACACATAACTCGACACTCTAAAAAAAAAACTTACTGATACTCACTCTAGGGTTAGCTACCAAGTCGAGAGCATACTTAGCTAATTGGTTAAACTTAAGGCAATAATATTACACGGTCATGGAACCTTGCCTTAGGTTCATGATATCTTCTACCTTAGCTTCTATCATCTCTAGCGAGAAAAACCTATCTAGAAAGGCATTCTGAGACTCTGGCCAAGTCACGGGAGCTGCATTCTCCCCTCTACTATTCTTCCACATCACTACCCAATCATGAGCAATATCTTTGAGCCTATAAGATGCTAACTCAATACTCTCCTCCTAAGAAACATCCATAATCTAAGTGATCATCTTCACCTCCTCTAGATAAAGCTGCGAATCCTCACCTACTACTGACCCAAAGAATTTTAGTGGGTTCATTTTCATGAAATTTCTAACCCTGGTTGCAGTGGAATTCCTATATTACTGAGGTAGATCTGCAGCCTGATGATTGTCCTGAACATTAGTCACAGCTTGGGCTAGCGCCTGGAAAGATACTCGAAACTCTACATGTGACATACTCTCATTCTCAAGATCTACTGGCTGAGGGGGTTGATCATCAACTCCACGGACAAAATCTCTGTGTGGAGGCATACTCTGTAATAAGAAAAAAGAAGTGGATTAGACTGAGAACCAACTTGAGCTCATGCTCACTTGCACGAAATGATCACTAAAAGAAGGCGAACTGCTCCTATGAACATCCTGTAGCCTCTTGTACATAAATATGGCGCAGTACATACTAATGCACAAGACTCTACTAGATGCGGCTTTTCAGACTCCCTAGGACACTTTTGAACCTTAGGCTCTGATACCAAGTTTGTAACACCCCGAGATTCTATCCCAAGATGTCACACAATGCTTATGACCCCGAAGGACCACAAGCTAACCCTTTACTGATATCTGTATCTGTACACTGTATAATATCTTAAATAAATACAAAAACTAGCCACAAGGTTCAGAACATCTATGAATACACATAATATAGAAAACTGCATACAAATACATTGATCTGAAAAGCCTCTAAACTATCTGAACTGTAGAGTTGATGGGACAAGTCCCCAACTAACTCCGTCAACTGAAAATAAACAAAGTTTGAAATAATAATAGTAAACTAAGATTCGTCCTCGAAAGGAGAGAACTCACTGCTACTGCTGCTGAATGGGACTAAACTACTGAGGATACTCTAGATTTTATGCCTCTGAACCTATGGTGTCAAATAAAACACCATAGCACAAATACGTCAGTACAGGAATGTACCGAGTATGTAGATAAGGTAGGCTAATGTAATGGCTCATGCATGCACAATATCTAAATTGAATAATCATGAATATGCCACATGAGAACACATACATAAATGCATAAACCATGAACATAATCATCACAACTCTAGAAACTGAAACTCAGATACCATTTTACTGCAAACTAAACTCACTATTGACACTGAGATACTGAATCACTGACTCATTTGATACTAATAACTGAATGTCTTGATGTACTTATATCAAGGAATAAATTCTAAGCTTACTGCTTTTGACTGACAGGATTAGAGATCAGCTTTTCTAACAGATTATTCTGAAAGCGATTATCAAAGATAAAAAGTATGATTATATATGAATCTAACAACAAGAATACTCAATAGAAATCTGATACTGTGATTAATCCTGTCTGACGGCATATCTCTGAATATGATATCAAATAACTGTTTATAAGACCAAGCCTTTCTGACGGGATGGTCCATGAATTATTGGAGCTATCTGAGTTCCTCATAAAGATAGATGACTGTATCTGACAGTCTTGATTTCTGAAGATTGATACTAAAACTGAGATTGAATCTAAAACTGAGACTGTAACTGTAGAAAGTAGCTACTTAACCGACATGCCTTAACCTACCACAGGTGGGTTCGAAACTGTAACCCCAGCTGGAAGGATGTCAATACTGTAACACGGGCAAAGATCTCTCTCCGATCAATCCTCTCTGACGGATGACCCTTACCAGGAAGTTGACCTAAGGCATTATAATAGTCAAATACTCTTTCTCTCTAAAGGTGACAGCCTTTACTGATAGTGATTCCTGTATCCTGTACTAGCCACGCAGTTCTGGAGGTCAGGGGTTACTACTAACAACTTCGGCCTCTCTCACTGATGGAAAGAGCCACCAACCCTTCCCTCACTCAGTGCTAGTTTCTACTCCCAACTGAAAGACTCTAAACTAAATTCTTAACTGAACAAAACTAAACTGAATCTGATACTGATCATGTTTCTTAAAAGATCTGACTGAGTTACGCTAAAATCACTTAGTTCCGTATCTGATAGAAATGGTATTAAATTATGGTATCTAACTGATGATATAGATCTTGAATAGATTACTCGAATCACTTCTGAGATTAGAATTGAATCACTTGAATACTATTAGATCTGAGCTGATTATAGGACTGAGGCTAGATTACTAGCGATACAAAGATTACAGAGATAACTGAGATTACTGAGCTTTCTTAAGTTCTGCACTTGTCTGAGGGTAAAGAGTTCTATAGTTAACTTAGTTCTGAAAATCATGACTCGACTGAAATTATTGAGAAACTGACATGGGTTCTAGACAATAGCTCTATTGTCGAGTATAAATACCCCCAGGACTCGGTAGCATAAAAGTAAAGCATAATCATTCTTGACTAGCCATCACCACAATCATTCATTCATCATCACAAGCATTCGTTCATCATCACAAGCATTCATTCATCATCACAATCATTAAACCATCTTCACAATCATTAAAGCATATCTTCAAGTAATTAGGAATCATTTCATATGTTCATCCCACTATCATTAAGACAACACCTCAAGTATTTAAGGATCACAAACATCTATCCATCATCATAGTCGCCAAGGGGTCACTTTAAGCATCTCGAAATCATAATCATATAATAACGTAGGAAAAATATACTACTAGATCATACTCCATTCAACCAGGTTTTACCTAAATTATTTCATACCTATATCAGTCTTGACATGTGTTTGGATATCACATGGCTTGGGGAAACTTCATACCATCATGTCATAACTTAC
This sequence comes from Capsicum annuum, assembly GCF_002878395.1. NCBI lineage: Eukaryota > Viridiplantae > Streptophyta > Magnoliopsida > Solanales > Solanaceae > Capsicum > Capsicum annuum. The sequence goes on from NC_061117.1 coordinate 60,325,912, forward strand.
TTGCTAACCACTTGGCATGTATTAAAAACTTAGCATATATCAAGAGCATATAATTGGGCAATTTACTACTCTCACATCTCCACTTGTTCACTAAGGTCCTTCAACAAAATACTAGACATGCACAGGTTCACACTAATTTGGGGATTTCCTACTACCGTGGAATAATTCATTTACTTGGGAATTTTATCAAACACTAGACATGCATAAACTAACTCATAATTTTGGGTTTCCTATTCAACATACTATAATGACCCTTATGCTTCACCTAAGCTCTTTATCAAACCTATGGGGGACATGATTCGCTTATTCAACCATTTCTACATCCAAAAGTCATGAACACATCACATAGAAAGCAACATAAGGAAGATTCATCACAAATATCACATGGATTCCACCTACTAGAGTCAAATCTTATGAATCTTGTAAACAAACATGAATCAAAACTCAACAACACATGTAACATCAATTTCAACTCATACAAATTATGGAATCTCACAAACATAAAATCTTCATATTTTAAAAAGGGTTCTTGAGCTTCTTGGATGAAAGGGATCCAAGAATCAACATCCACATACCTTAATCTTTGAAATTGGTTGAATTCTAATGCTTGAGACTCTATCCGCACTTATAATAAATGATTATCGAATCCCACATTATGAGGAACTTGATTCTTAAAGAAATCTTGAAGAATTTATGGATGATTTTTGAAAGATTATGGTTCTTGAATATAACCTTAGATATTTTCTCTTAAGGGAATTGAAAGAGTAAATGATGAAATCAGGGTTTAGATGGGGTTCTTTATATTTATAGAGACCTTCAAAAGATGGAAAAAGACCAAAATATCCTTGCAAAAATGTTCTTAAATTTTTGGAAAAAAATAGCTGACGACATCCATGACAAGCCGTCAAGCTGGTAATAAGTCATCACGAAATGTCATCACAAAAGGGTGAAATTTTGATTTTCTTGTTAAGGTTGACGACATTGGTGATAGGCCATCACAGGCGTGACTTATTATCACAAAATATCATCACTAGGGGTAGAAGTTTGCCCAGGGATGATGACATTGGTGATAGGTCATCACGCTCGTGACAACTTATCATGAATGATGTCACTCAATTTCCCAGTCTGACATGCTAGAGTAAAATAGGAATAACTCTTTGCTCCGATATACGTTTTTGACGAAATTGGTATCGTTGGAAAGATAATTCAAAGAGAATTCATTTGATATACAGTAGGTCCTCTAATTCGATATATACAAGGAGTTATAGTCGATTGAAGTTGACCCAAGTTTTGACGCTCATTAAAACTTGAATGATAGGAAAGATTTCAACTCGTCCTTGAGTTAGGGGACCTCTATGATCTTAATTCATGCTCAAATATATTTCCACACTACATAATTGATTAACACACTAAATTACATAGGATTTGGGGCTTTTGAAACATCTACACATATGAATGATGAATTTCTATTCTAGTCTAAAATGTGGGACATTACAATGGCGATATCTGATTTTCAAGAAAATATTTTTTTCACAAAATAAACCCTTGAAATCCAATTGAGCAACTTTTCAAACTGAGAGTTGAAATAAGATATAGAAGTCATAAAACCATACTGATTATGTTACCAACCTAAAATTAATGTTCTGGATCTATTAGCATAGTCCATTTTACTATCTGATGCACATATCAATAAATGTTGATCGAGGTCAACTATAAGGCTTTCAAGCCACCAAAAACTACAAACTCACATAATTATGCCAAAATGCATTGGAAACCGTATCAATTATCCTTACCCCCCAAAAATACCATAAATTAACCACGAAAAAGGTTAAAATGGTAAAATCACACATAAATGCATATTTCACTAAAATAATCAAAAATCTAATCATTACAGTTTATTACTTGATATTTCTAATCAAGTACGACATTTGTATATAGTGTTTATAAATAATTATTAATATTAGTTTGAGTCTGACACCTAGTTATACTAGTTATTCTTTGTTGGTTCAGTTCGAGTTTGCCATCCAATTGTACTACGTATTACCTGTTAGTTTTGGTTTGAGTCTAATATTCACTATTATTGACTTGAAATTCTTAAATATAGGCTGGAACTAGTATATTTAAGGTGATGGCTTGAGAAAAAAATATGGTATGCTTATAGTGCTCTTGGTTCGTTCTTACATTACTTACTATTGAACTTGTCCTTTTACTAGTATTGCTCTTTCTTAAACCCATTGTGCTTATGGGTTTCAGTTGGGTTTATTTCTCTCTGTGTGTGCCTTCTAAACTTATGGGGGTTTAGTTAGGTTGTAGTTGGGAGTTTATTTCTTCTTTTGAGTAAATTATGTTTGATTTGCCACATTTTTTTAGCATATGTATATTGTATCATTTTCAGAGCCTCACTTATTTCCTTTAGTGTATATTTACATTTTATTTATATTGTTACTCTAATTGAGCTTAGTCAACCTATAATTTCTACTGAGTACCCCATGTTTTGATACTCATACTAAACTTTTGCATCTTTATCCCTAATTCAGTTCCTAGTATGATTCATTTCTATTTATCCTTCTCTTTCTACTTTATTGACAGTCTTATTTTATATATTTTAAAACTATAATGTACATTTTGACATTGTCAAGTACTCCTTTTTGGTATAGTGACGCTTGTACTGACTGTATCAGGTTTTGGGAAATCCATTTTATGTATTTTACCCAACATGCTTATATATATATATATATATATATATATATATATATAAATGTCTTATACTAGTCCCATATTATTAATATTTTATACTTATTTTTTATCTTTCATCTGTTCGCCCGTTACTCACTTTTTTGGGCTTTGGTTTGGTTTTACCTACTTGTGGATTGAAGTAGATTCCATCATGATATAAGAAATTAGATTTTATTAGTTGTTGTAATGGTCCTTCAGGACATATTTTTCACTTTTCATGTTTTTCTTACATTTTGAGCTACCCTATAGTTGCTTCCTATCATTTATGATCAATTAGGATAGGTGGTTTAGTACCCATCACTTCATTTGAGAATATTATTAATTCCAAGCTTGATCTGAAATATTTGAATTAAATTAGAATTTGGTTAAATATATATTTTATTATCTTTATAAAATATTTTAGATATTTATGAAAATTCTTTAGTTACGGTATTAATATTATTTGTAATAATTTTATAATTTATTAGTTTTTTAAGTGGAGACAGTGAATCTAGTTATGTTGAAAATTTATTAATTACTTTATAGATGCTTTATTCAAAATATTTTCTATTACTTATGGTATATTTAAAAAGTTATATTTATTTTAATACAATACTCGAGTGTATACGTAGTGGATAAAAATTTAAAGGTTGGTGTTGCCACTCCACTTCCATGTGTAAATGGACGGAGGTTACAACAAGTATACATTAAGTAGTTAGCAATTTTCCATTTCAAATAGTTGGCCTCTTTTCCTAATCAACTAAGAAATAAATGATAGTTATACCTTTTATTTTGAGTCAACTTGATATTTTTCTTATGTACGCACATGGATCATATAGGACCAATAACTCTTGGGTTCATTTTTTCTTCAATATCACATTAATTTCTTGATGTGGTATATTTAAGGTACAGTGGAGGGGGCAAGTAACTCATTGTTGATTCGAGGCTTCTGTTTGAGTTTGAGGAAGTCTACTACTGACTTTTCTCTATAGGATGGTGTATTGTATAAATTGCATGTATGATAGGGGTTTATGTGATAGGTTTAATGTTATTTTTTATTTTTGGCATTCTTTACTTTCGTTAGGAGTGTTAGACTAGAACAATGTGTCAGAGCCCTTAGTTTAGATAATCATTTTCCATTTATGGCATGGCTTAGTATCTGTAGTATCCTTGGAATAAGAATTAGAAGCCTTAGCTCAATTTAACCAGCCACTTACTTTAGAATAGGTTCCTCAGGGTGCTTTAACTGGCAGAAAAATCCTATAAAATAATTACTATAGAATAGTACCCTATTTTAGACTTCTTTAGTATTGTATAGTCTACTTGATGTTGACCCTTATCTTATATATTTTCCTTTTTACGTCTACATATATAGTTAGGATAAGGATTCTTGTTTACCTGCAATATCCTTAGGTTAGCATTAGTAATCCCTAGTATAGAATTGGGTAGTACCTTTTGATAAAAATATCATCCCTCGATTAATTCTTCTGTAGCATGCTTCCTCTCATTCACTTTCATTTCCTGAATTGCTACATACATACATATAGATTCACACTGCTCAATTCATTGTTGAGTCTGAGACCTTGGTTATAACTTAGTTGAAGTTCCAGTTTAGTATACTTATCTTTGATGCTAGACTTACCTATTTATACATAATTGTACGGTTATATTATTTTTTGGATCCTAGTGATTGTGTGCATTCCTACAAGGAAAAGCATTAATTTTTACTACTATATTCAAAAAGGTAGTTATTCTCACCCTTCGAGAATAAATTGATATTTAAATTGAAGTCGTTCCACCATTACTATTAGTTGGTGGATTTTAAGACGAAGGTGTACTAATTTCTACTACTTTAGTCACGGTTTGATCTCAAGAACAAAATTTTACTAATTACTACTTGTTTAGTTTTGATTCTATTCGGAGAACTTATTACTCATGCTTATATTTAGCATTAGACAAAGTGGATTGATTATGGATTATACAAAAGTCTTGGTTTGAGATCAGGTGATAATGCTCGAATTAACTCTTAAAGGTGTAGCAGACATTGTCAATTCAGTTTATCAAAACAAGAAGTTGGTGTCGAACACATATAAAAATACTAGTATTTTGGGAGTTTTCAATAATAAAGGTAGAGCACTTATAAAATTAATTTCAAATATGAACAAGTGATCAATGGATATCACGATGATGGAAAACAAGGAATATAACACGGGGAATCAATTCTATCAATGATACATCATATTCCATTAACTACTCACAATTTAATCGCGGATCTTATAAATTATACTTGGATTCAAAGACACCAACTAATTAATTTTAACCAATGAGGGTTTTGTTCTCACGTGTTCTTTCAAACCAAGCTTAGAAAAATGAATCACAAATCCAACTGTGGACTACACTAGGATTTGGCCATGTCTAGCAACAAATTCCATAAGATACGTTATATGACCCAAATCATGCTAAATTAAGCTTTCCCAACCTCAATTAGCTTTTTCAAGCACTAATCGAGGTAGATGGACAATACCCACTCCAATATCCTCTTTCAAGCTCAACTATAGTAGGAATGCTAGAGCATGAGATTAATTTAGATAAAAATAATCCATTTCAAATCAAGAGTAATCAATCAATATATTAGCATAAAATACAATTAAAACCCAAATTCAATACCCAAGTATTGCATTATCTCTAACTAGAAATACTCAAATATTAAAGTTTACTTACACCTAAATAGTCTAAACAAAATAAGGAAAAGAAGAAAGAGTTGAGAAATTAACACTACAAAGCTTCTTATCTTTAATTCCAAGGGTGTTGGGTCAAGAGCCCTTGCCTCCAAATTTGTAGTTATGCTAAAGATATCTTACAATGACTTGGATTGAGAATTTGATAAGTTGGGGTCCAAAGATATGAAATTTCATACTTGTCCCTGAGGTCTGCCGAATGGCCGCTAAGGTAGTGATGTTGACTTTGATTGACCCCTAAAGTGATCGAATTGGTCATTAAAGGGGGCCTTGACTTTGACTGAGTAGATTGCTAAAGCGGTTATTTTAGAGTTAAAGCACCCCTTGGATAACTTTGACCAACCCCTAAAGTAGTCAAATTTTTGCTAAAGTACCCTTAACTTGAGTGTTGTCTGGTCGCTAAAGTGCACCTCAGGCCACTTTTGCGGTACCTGAGGGCATATTTTGAGATTTTTTGTTGTCTCTTTCCTTTCATCTTTTATCTCACTATTTTTTACTATAACTCCTTGTAAAGATCAAAATACTTATAATTAAGATAATTCAAGGGGTAATTAGCCTCATCTTATCAATTAATAATGATAAATCATAAGAAATAAGATATAAATGAGTGGAAAACTAGCCACTTATCATCAGGTAGTTTATATGAATATCCTAAGTCACTTGATCCCTTTAGCCCCTTATTAGCCCCCATCTATGAGACACCATTCTAAAGAAGAATGGTCATTATAGTTCTTGTTTTTCTAAGCTGCTGAGATGGAGGAGGTATATACACCTATGTTGGATATTTTACAAGTTCATCTTACATAACCTAATTTTCTATGACATTTATTCATTTGTATACATTTTCTATCGCCAATATGATTATTTTCCATTTGTACTGCTGGTCTTATAGGGGAATTCTTAGGATATGTTTTCTATTATATACCTTTAAAGCTTATGGGGGTTTTGTTAGGTTATTGTTTGATTATTACTATGGATTAGGTTATTGTTGATTTTAACTGTATAGCTAATAGGAGGATGGTTTTTATCATGTATAAGATTTAGGTAGGTGGTAAGGTCTCTTTCTCCTTTAGCATTACTAGTCATAGTATTAGATTATGTTTCTACTATCTTACTTATTGAAGGATATTTAGAGTGTACCACTATTATTATTTTCCCTTAGTGCAACTCATGGGGTGATTAGGCTATTAGGCTAGCTCATCTAAGTAAGTACTTTCATCTTTAGCCATCTGTATTATATTATTGCATATCTCTTCTTCTCTAAGAATTCATGTGTATATCTTCTCATTTTAGTTATCGTCATTATATTTTATGTCTTAGTTTCTTTTAATGTATATCCTTGAATTATAGAGCTCAATCATCATATGCCTAGTGAGTCCCATATTTTTGGTTCTATACTACACTTTTTCACAATATGAGTTCTTACCATTGATGTGTGAATCATTTCAGCTATTGGGAATTAGAGACTTGGGGTGAGCTCCCATCATCTAGAGTTATTCCATCTACCTCAATTTTGTTGGGTTGATATTTAATTTATTATTCAAAGATAATTCTATACATATTATATCTAGTTAGTACTCTAATTATGTTAAGTAGCTCCTATACTGGCCATACTAGGTCTTGGGGAATATTTGGTTCTTTTCTGGAATTATCCTACCATTACTTACTATTCTGGGCAATAGGGCTTGAATTACCTACTAATGGGTTTAGTAGGTGCCATCATGACCTAAAATTTTGGGTCATGACAGTTTGGTATTAGATCCTAGGTTTTTCGGTATCATTGGTACAAGAGCATGTGCCTAGTAAGGTCTTGCAGATCGATATAATGGCGTTTGTATCCTAACTTTGAGAGGATATTGGGAATTCTTAGGAAAACTTGGATTCTTGATTCTTCATTGTGTGTCCTTATCTATGTAAACCTCTAAATCCTTCTTTTCGCTCCAGTATTCTTTAAATAAATTATATGATATTATTGGATGGTGATAATGAGAATCTTCACTTATTACTAGAGGCTCAGACTAGGGGATGGTTAGGGAGAAGTTAATGAAGGTAGATCTTGATATTGAGGATCTAATGCATTAGCTAGATGGTCTAGGGCTAGCTCAAGATCGGGCTAGAATTATGACCATGCTAATTCTTCAGGGTAGCATAGTTGGAATTTTATTTTTTGGGTTTACATCACATGTAGGGTAGTGATTAGTACATTGAGTGGTTTTAAACCTAGAGATAGGTTCATAGGTATTCAATAGGGTTATACATCAGTTTTAGAGTATGAGATCAATTTTTTTGAGTGGGTAAAACATACTTTTATGACTCTTCCTACAGAGAATGAGAGAGTTCATGAATTTTTTAGGAGATTGACTTTACCACTCTATTTTGCATTAGAGCCTTTAGTAGCATGCGGGTCTTCTTTTATTCAGGTTGTTGATCATGCCAATACTATATAATGGCCACGTCTCAAGATCTATAGAGGCAATAGTAAGAGGCCTCACTTTTATCATTATTTTAGTGGTACTGTATATAGTTGTAGGAATTCCTCTAAGAGAGCTCATTATCCCTTAGCTTAGTTGGCACGTATAGATAGTGTCTTAGATTATAGATATGGCTTAGATAGATCAAAGTGGTTATAACAATCAGACATTGCGGAGTTCTTATTTTGGTTATTCAGGCTATAAGGCCTAGTTTGGGTTAGTTGATGCTCTTTGCTAGTTTAGGGCCCTTGAGAATTGTTGTGATTATAATATATGGGTCATTTTCCTAGAGAGTGTCCTCATTGTAGACTTATATATCAGTGAGTTTAGCCATTTTATTCCCTTAGGTCTATAATGCCACTAGCCAATAGTAGTGCCTATGGTATTAGATAAGATTCCCAGTTAAGTGGTGTAGGTTGTTGTGCAAATGATCAATTTGGGGATGGATACAATCGGTTATGTTCTTCTTAGAGTAGTTCGTATGTCAAAGCCGTAGATCTAGCTATTATATATACGATTTTGATTTGCTACCCTTTAGCATCTGCATTATTTTTTCTGGTGTCTTCATACTTATGTGTGTCTCTATATTGTTTAGTCTTAGGACTATATTTATTTGTGTGTTCAGACTTTTCTAGTTGCTTATGCTATTGTGAACTTTTATTAGTGCCTATGTATGTAGATACCCCATTAAGTTTTTTCTTTTAGTAGTGGAACAAGTGGGTCAATCTTGTGTTACAATTTCTATGGGTATAACACCTAGTAGGTTTCATTATCTTAGACATAGTAGTCCTTGATGTGGTTCTTGGTTGTCTTGTTTAAATTGTTACCTCAATTGTAATGTGCCTCTATAAGGTTTTGGGGTGAGATATGGAGGTTGGTTCTTGAGAGAGTTTGGTATGGAAGTAGTGTTTACTCTTTCTTGATTACATTCCTAATGCTAGTGTTGGCATTCTTTCACTTCAACCATGGTAGATGAGTTATTGATGTTTTTTCTCCTGAGTTGCCTGGTTTGTCGCTCAATAGTTATTTTGATTTTGGTGATGATATTGAGTTAGGTACTTGATTTAGACTATTTATCATACTAGATGGCTTTGATTGAGTTAGGTAAGGTTAGAAAGGTAGTTTTAGGATCTTTATGTGTGGTGTTACTTGGTCTGTTGTATCTCTGTTGGATATTTTCGTTGGGTCCAAAAGAGAGTTGTTTTTTTGTACTTGTGTTCTACCTATAAGCTATCAGAGTAAGTATATGATGTCATGTATTAGGTTCTATTTTACTAGCTTCAAGGTGCATCCTATTTTTTTAGTTTACTTAAGTCTTACTAGCAATAATATTCCTTATGACCACTATGATTTTTGACTATGTTCTTAGTTTTTCCATTGCCTAGTAGTAGGTATGGATTTGTAGATTGTAGGATCAAGCTTTAATTAGACTTATTTCTGATGGTGATCATCAACGATGCCTTAGTCCCAACCTTTGCAGGGTTTATAGTTATGTTCTAAGTTTCTAAGTATAAGATTGGTATGCGGTTATGACATTTTCAAGTTGTTGTGTCCAAGGGTGGGTTCATGGTATTCTTAGTGAGGATTGAGGTAGTTTGTGGCTAAGGCTAGGCCTAAGGAAAATGTTAGTTTTCAGGTTAGTAGGATATATCAAATGATTTGGTTGAAGGATTCCTTATTTGGTAGTTTAGTTGACCAGATTATTTTGGAGACATTTATCTCCAGCAGTTTAACATGTATGAGATGAGCCTTTTGGGGTTCAAGGCCTTATTAGCTTTAGTTCTGATTTTGACCCTTCCCGATGAGAATCTGGGGTGTGTGTGTTTGATCTTTTATTTGGATGTCGGTTTGTCAGCAAGTACAGTATGGCACTCGAGTCCTGGTGGTTTGGCTCAGATGCTAAGTTGATAGTTATGGATTTTGTGACTTACTTACAACGTAAATTTTGGGGTTAGATTCTATTTGGGGCATTATGATTATTTGACTAGGCATATTTACTACCTATCAATTGAGGTTTTCTTCATATTAAAGGGGTTGGCTTAAATTGATATATGGGGGATGATTTGTTTGCATAGTGTGACGACCTGAGACTACCCGTATTTGTAACACAATGATTAAGGCGGCAAGTGACTCCAAGCTAACCCATGATCTAGTATCTGTTGTGAGCACTGAATAAAGTATTAATAAAACATCACATGCGGAAGGTAAATTTATGAAAAAATTATAAAATATAATAATGAAATAATACCTGACTTGTCTGTACTTCTGAGTAAAATACTAAAAACAAATTAGACTATTTGAAAGCTTCTAAAACATGAGGAGTTGATGGAACAAATCCCCAACTAACTCTGCCTAACTAAAATAAAGGAAGTACTAAAAATATCTGAAAATAACTTGTCCTCAATGGATGAGGACTCAACACAACTGCTACTGAGTGGCACTGAACTGACTAAGGGCGATCGGGGATTTGAGCGTCTAAACCTGTGTTATAAGGCAACATAGTGCAAAAGAGAGTATGCAATTAATATATTAAATATACTGGTATATGAGATAAGGAATAACTGAAGTATGTATAGATACTGACCATGAATGCATGAACATGTAAAACAAATGCAAGACGAAGTAAAGCATGTACTGAAATAGTCTATAAAACTGGCTGACTGAATAACTGGTAAAATGAACACTTGGTCATGCAAACCTGAAATGATATAATCTGAATACTGAACTGAAACTGTGAGAGCTATAATTTAGCCAACATGCCCTAATTGGAGCTAATCGGGGCCCAACCTGTAACATAGTTTGAAGAGTGTCAGTACCTTTCCACGGGTACTAACACTGGCTATGTGGATCCACTAACTACTGTCCTGAAGTACTAGGGTGTAAGTTCTCTACTGGTGGGTGACCCCTAAGAAAGTGTCAGTCCTCTGTTGTCGAGTGACATCTCATAACCTACGTTCGCTATGTAGTTCTGGAACTTAGTGACTACAACTAAACATCTCAATTTTCTACTGGTGGGTAAGCCTTCATTCTTAATTTCACTCGGTGCTTAATCCTACTCCCAACAGAACTAACACTGGTGTTGATTAAAGTTAACAGGGCTCAAAATGGATAATTGCTCAACATAAATATGATAATCTGAATATGATGATAAAATAATGATCTGACTGACTTTTTGCTTGCAATCGGAAACATGCATAAATATATAGGTAACGGGTGTTCATAACCCACCAACACTGAATAATACATTAAATACAATAACATCATCACATTACTGTAAGGAATTTCATGATTCGTAAACCCAAAACATAGTCTATTTCACTAAACTGATGAAATCCAAGATTATGAGTATGGGAAGATGTTAAACTTATGAGGAAAACATGCTCACAATGTTTAATTCATAAATTGATAATTAACATGCTGTCAACTGAACATGATGTGGGTCACTGAGATTATAAAGCATGCAAGAACATAATTCATAAGGGGAAACACATTGTCATCATTTGTATTCAAAACTATTAAGAAAAAAAATTAGTAAATTCATACTTGACATTGAAATGTCATTAAGCGAGGAAAAAGGGTTTATACTTGAAAAATAAGGAATTCTTGGGACTCAATGGGTGGAAGAAACCCATTGATGAATATCGTACATACCTCAATTGCTTGAATTCCTTAAGGAAATTTGAATTTGAGACCTTGGGAGGGTGAATTCCTTGAAGAGAGCTTTTGATATTTTTGGGAGTGTGAATTCCTTAAAGAGAGATTTTGATTTTTTTGTGTTCTTGAGAATGGGATGAGATTGTATGTCATTAACTGCCGATAAATAGGGAAAATAATGCCCCTCTAGGGTTTTAGTTCATGGTTGTGTCTTTAGGGAGAGAAAAAAGACCAAAATGCCCTTACCCTTTAATAAAGGTTGCACGATTTTAATACTGCAACATGGCATAGTGCCTATCGCGGAGGCCAACCTCCTTGACATGCTACTTACTGAAGAGGCTATCCTCCGTGACTGCTGAAATCGCAGAGGCTTACTTCCTCCATGGTCCAAAATCACTACGAACCTCTTCTGAAAATTCCAAAACTCTCCTAAATAGACCTTTCAACATTCATAAACATATTTCAACTCATAAATTAATATTTCAAACTTGGGAAGGAAAAAAATAAAATGTTTGAAATCTTGGGTTGTTAAAATGGTCATGCCACTTGTACTTAGTGTGAAATAATTTCTTTGAGGGACCTTTAAATATGTGACGAATAGGTAAAAACTAGTATAAGATCTTGCGGGGTATTACAATATATGCCCCTTGAGATCATTCATCCTCGAATGAAACTTTTTGAGCTGAGATGCTAGGAAGATTGAGATCATGCACTGAATACTAATGAGCTTAATCATGATTAATAAATAATTCAGAAACATAATGCATGGGCTGAAATGGATTTATAAATGCATACTATGACATTAGGATGGTTAGTTAACTGAGATAGAGAACGAGAATCAATTTAGGGTTAACCATTACCTCAGCTAAATTTGAATTTGTAGAGATAACATGGGGATACTTGGCTCTCATATCAGCTTCTTCTTCCCAAGTATCTCCCTTCACGAATTGATTCCTCCACAAAACCTTTACCAAGACAACTTCTTTATTTCTCAACCTACAAGTATGATGGTTAAGGATTTCAACAGGGACTTCTTTGTAGGAAAGGCTATCTTTCATGCCCACACCCTCTAAAGGAACGATAGATAATGGGTCACTAATTCATTTCTTCAGCAAAGAGACATGAAGCACCAAATGCACTGATATCAATTCTGTAGGTAACTCTAACTCAACTAAAGGTAAGTGGCCATTCCAACTTCCTGTGAAGTCGATAACACATGCTCTCAATATATCCCTTAAGATTCGAATGGTCCTCTTTGCCTGACCATCTGTCTGATGATGAAAAGTTATACTGAGATGAACTTGGGTACCAAGACCCTTCTGTAAAGCCTTCCCAAAGTAAGAAGTAAATTGAGACCTCTATCTGAAATGATGGTCAATGGAACCCTATGCAACTTTACCAATTCACTGAGATAGAGTCTAGCATAATCCTCAACTGAATACGAAGTATGAATTGGTAAGAAATAGGCCGACTTGGTTATTCTATCCCTAATGAACCAAATCAAATCATGCTGACAACATATACAAGGTAACCCTGTAACAAAATCCATGTTCACCACCTCCCACTTCTAATTGAGGATGCTGAAATCCTGAAGCATACCACTAGGACTTTTGTGCTAAACCTTAACCTACTTACAATTCGAACACTTAGCCAAGAATTCCGCAATATCTTTCTTCATACCACTCTACCAAAAACTTCCCGCAAATTATGGTACATATTAGTGGCTCCTGGATGAATACCATATCGCACACAATTTTCTTTCACTAATATTCTCTACCTCAAATCATCTACACCCAAAACACATAAGCTGCCCTAATATCAAAGCACACCATCTCCTCCTTGGGAGAAACCTCAACTTTCCAATCTCGGACCTCCTCCTTCAACTTGACAAAAATGGGATTCATGTCTTGCTTTTCTGTTACTCTGGAAACAAGAGAAAACTTCTAACTATTCTGAACATATATACTACCTTCGGCCGAATCATCCACCTGAACCTCTAATCTAGTAAGCTAATAAATCTCATGGACTAACTCCTTCTTATTCTACTTGACATTTGCAACACTTCCCATGGGCAATCTACTAAGGGCATCGGCCACTATATTGGCCTTACCCGGGTGATACAATACATTCATATTGTAGTCTTTCAACAATTCAAGACACCTTCTCTAATGAAGATTTAGATCGTTATAAGTGAACATATACTGTAAAATCTTATGATCCATAAACACATCAACATGAACCCCATAAAAATAATGCCTTAAAATCCTTAAGGCAAAGACAACCGCTGCCAACTCAAGATCATGAGTCGGGTAATTTTTTTCATGGGGTTTGAGATACCTAGAGGCATAGTTTATGACCTTACCTTGCTGTCTTAAAAAATAACCAAGATTAACTTTAGAAGCATGGCAATAAACTACAAACCTATCTGAACCCTCAGGTAGAGTCAAGACTGGAGCAAAAATGATTCGAGTCTTCAACTCTTGAAAACTCTTCTCGTAGGAATCTAACCACTGAAATTTAACTTTCTTATGTGTTAGTCAAGATATGGGGGAAGCAATAGAATAAAATCCTTCAACAAAGTGTCTGTAGTAACCAGCTAAACCCAAGAAACTCCTAATATCTGATAGACAAATGGGCCTAGGCTAGTCTCTCAATTCTTTGATCTTTTGAGGATCAACTCAAATGACATCACCAGAAATAATGTGACCAAGAAAAGCTATTAATATCAACCAGAATTCCCACTTGATGAACTTAGTGAATAAATGGTGATCTTTAAGGGTCTACAATAAAATCCTTAAATGGTCTACATGATCACATTCATTATGAGAATAGATAAGAATGCCATCTATGAAGACTATGATGAACATGTACAAGTAATACTTGAACACCATGATCATCAAGTCCATAAAAGCCGTAGGGGCATTAGTTAGTCCAAAAGACATAACCAGAAATTTGAAGTGATCCTATCGAGTTCTGAAGGTTATTTTTAAGATGTCACATTCTCTAACTCTAAGCTGATGATAGCTGAATCTATGGTCTATATTAGATAATAGTTTTCACCCTAAAATTGGTCAAACAAGTCATTAATTCTGTGGAGAGGGTACTTATTCTTGATTTTGAATTTATTCAACTAACGGTAGTCGATGCACATTCAGAGGGAATCATCTTTTTTGCGCACACAGAGAATTAGAGCACCCCATAGAGAAATAATAGGCCTGATGAAACCCTTATCTAAGATTTCTTTCAACTATACTTTTAATTTCTTAAGTTTAGCTGGATCCATTATATTAGGTGGAATTGAGATAGGATGGGTATCTAGAAGCAGATCCATTCAAAAGTCAATTTCCCTCTCCGGAGGAACTCCGAGAAGGTCTTCAGGGAATACTTCTGGAAACTCATTCACTACTAAAACTAACTCAAAACTTAGAGTTTTAGAATTTGAGTCCTCGACTCTGACAAGATGAAAAATAAAACCCTTAGATATTATCTTTCTTACCTTAAGATATGAGATAAAATGACCAATCGGCACTGAGGTACTACCCCTCTATTCAACAATAGGTTCATTAGGGAACTGAAACTAGACAATTCTATTCCTACAATCAACTGAGGTATAGCAAGAGTAGAGATAATCCATGTTGATAATGACACAAAAATCAATCATATCTAATTTTACAAGATCTATTAAGGTGAGTTTCTAAGATATTGTGATCGGGCCATTTTTGTATACCCGTCTATAATAGAAGAACTGACTGGAGTAGACACTAAGATGGGCTCTTCTAATATTTTAGGATAGAACCTACAGTCTACTGCTATATAGGGATTCACAAAAGAAAGTGAAGATCTGGGGGTTTAAAATACATAAACATAAAGATAAAATACTTGTAACATACCCCTGACTACATCACGAAAAATCTCCTAATTATGTTGAGTCTGGAGAGCATAGGGTCAGATCTAACATTGCCCACTGGTGGTCCTGGAGGTGATGACCAGCTGGAGTTGATAAAAAATTGGACTGACCCTGTTGACAAAAATCCTTTCCCTTTTGGGCAACCACTTGGAAATATCTAATCCAATGGTCCAGCTTGCCATATCCAAAACATGGATCATTGTCTGCCCTACTCTCCCCCTAGTAGTTCTTACCATATATCATGCAAAGCAGATTGATGGAAACACTATTCATACTACCCTGAGACTTAGAGCCTGGTGCATTTGAGCTTGGTGATTTGTCCTGATTGTCGGATAGAAACTTAGGCAGTGGAGCACTGGATGAAGATGGGTCTAGAGCTAAATTTTTTTTGGCAAAATTGAGAACAATTCCTACTATTGAACCTTTGCTGTGAGAAGTTAAAGCTACAATTTCTGGCCCTATTATTCTCCCTTTCCTTTTTTTTAAGCTTCTCCTCCTGAATCTACTGAGTATGATCCATCAAATTAGGAAAGTTATATCTTATTAATCAACATCGTTGTCCTACACTCCTTAACTATATCATTTGACACACCAGACACAAAGTTACTCATTCAATCCCTAGAATTAGCCACCATAGTCAAAGAAATACCTTTCTAACTAAGTAAATTTGAGAACGTACTCCCTCACACTCATGTTAGCCTTCTTTAGATTTATAATATACTAGACCTTATCCTTCTTTAGCTTGAGAGGAAAGAATCTGTCTAAGAAGGCCGTAGTAAACTCCTCCCACTCTATTGTCCCTGCTTCAACACCTCTATCCTCGTTCCACTACTTGAACCAAATAAGAACCACTCCATATAATTGGTAAGCATCTAAATTAGA
Source organism: Capsicum annuum (assembly GCF_002878395.1). Lineage (NCBI taxonomy): Eukaryota > Viridiplantae > Streptophyta > Magnoliopsida > Solanales > Solanaceae > Capsicum > Capsicum annuum. The sequence goes on from NC_061117.1 coordinate 60,342,279, forward strand.
ACTCTTACTAGCAATAACACCCATGATATCTGTCCTTTTTAGAACACCATCCAAAAACTCTTACGGATCCTCTTCAGACTTAGATCCAGAGAACAATGGAGGATTTATCCGAGTGAAGTCTCAGATCTTAGTTTTTTTTATTCTTACTATAAGATTTGCTGGGCCAACAACCTACTAGTTTTCCTAAGTAGCCATAGTCTGGGCTATAACTGTGAAAGTGGTCCTAAATTCGACATGGGAAACATGTTCATTTAGAGGGTATTCTTAAATAGGTGGTGGTGTGGGCTGATCCCTATTCCTTCTTCTATTATTTCTTTTAGGAGGGATCTTTTCTAAATTAATTAAGAGCGAGTTAGAAAAAGGGAAGTCAATAGATCACATGCTCTTTCACATGACATGAATACTGAAAAAAGGGAAATTTTCCTAAAATGTCTCATAGACTTTTGTCCATAAGTGTGGCGTGCTTCACACCCATGAACAAGGCTCTACTCAATGTGACTTTTAGATATACTAGGAAAATTTAAAACCTTAGGCTATGATACAAAGTTTTATCATTACCTTAGACTACCCCACATTTGTAACAAAGTGCTTAAGACCACAAGTGACCCCAAACAACCCATGATCTAGTATCTGGTGCGAGTAATGAATAAAGTATTAATAAAACATCACATGTATACTCTAAACTAATGAAAATTCCAATAATATATAATACTTAAAAAATACCATACATTTCTGAACTTTTGATAAAAAAATTAAAACTAGGCCTGACTATCTGAAACCTCTAAAATATGAGGAGTTGATAGGACAAACTCCCAACTAACTCTGAATGACTAAAATAAAGGAAGTACTAAAAATAAATTCAAATATTTTGTCCTGGATGTATTAAAACTCACCACAATTGCTGCTGAGTGGCACTAAATTGACTAAGGGCGATTGAGGATTTGAGCACCTGAAACTATGTTATAAGACAACATAGTGAAAAAAGAGAGTATGCAATTAGTATGTTGAATATATTAGTACGTAATATATGGACTAACTGAAGTATTTATAGATACTGAGCATGAATGCATGAACATATAAAACAAATGCAAGACCAAGTAAAGCATGTACTGAAATAATCTATAAAACTGACTGACCGAATAGCTGGTAAACTAAACACTTGGTCATGCAAACCTGAAATGATATAATTTGAATACTGAACTAAAATTATGGGAGCTATCATTTAACCAACATTTCCCAATTTGAGATGATCCAGGTCCAACCTGTAACCCTAGTTGGAAAAGTGTTAGTCCCTTGCCATGGGTACTAATACTAACTATGTGGATCCACTAACTGGTGTACTGAAGTACTAGGGTATCAGTCCTCTACTGGTGGGTGACTTCTAAGAGAGTGTCAGTCCTATACTGGCATGTGACATCTCATAACCTACGCTCGCTATGTAGTTCTAGAACTTAAAGACTACTGCTAAAGGTCTCAGTCCTCTACTGGTGGGTGAGCCTTTATTCCTAAGTTTTCTCGATGTTAAATCCTACTGCCAACTGAACTAACACTGGTATTGATTAAAGTTAACAGGGCTCAAAATGGATAATTGCTCATCATAAATTTGATAATCTAAATATCCTGATAAAATCATAGTTTGATTTACTTGTTTCTTGAAATCAGAAATATGCATAAACACATAGGTATCGGGTGTTCATAACCCACCAGCACTGAATAATACATTATATACAATAACATCATCACATTACTATAATGATATTCATGATTCATAGACCCAAAACATAGTATATTTCACTAAAGTAATGAAATGCATGATTATGAGTATGGGAAGATGTTAAACTTATGAGAAAAACATACTCACAAGGTTTAATTCATAAATTAATAATTAACATATTATCAACTGAACATGATATGGGTGACTAAGATCATAAAGAATCTAAGAACATAATTCACAAGGGAAACACATTGTCATGGTTTGTATTTAAAACTATTAAGAGAAAATTTAGTTAGTTCATACTTGACATTGAAATTTCATAAAGAGAGGGAAAAGGGTTTATACTTTAAAATAAGGAATTCTTGGGATTCAATGGGTGGAATTTGTGAAGGAATTTGAATTTGAGGCATTGAGAGGGTGAATTCCTTGAAGAAAGATCTCAATTTTTTTGTGTTCTTGAGAATGTGAGGAAATTAAATGTCGTTAACTGATGCTGAAGGTGGAAAATAATGCCTCTCTTTGGTTTTAGTTCATGGATTGTGTGTTAAGGGAGAGGAAAAAGAGTAAGATTCCCCTCACCCTTAATGCAGGCTGCACGATTTTTACATTGCAATGTGGCATAGTGACTAAAATATAGACGAGCCTGCGTGACACACTACCTATCACGGAGGCTAACCTCCATGACGTAATGAAATTGCTGAGGCTTACTTCCTCCTTGGTCCAAAATCTCTCTGAATATCTTCCAAAAATTTCCAAACAATCCTAGATTACCCTTCCAACATCCCTAAACATATTTCAACTCATAAATTAATGTTTTGAACTCGGGAAGGCTAAAAAGAAAATGTTCAAAATATTGGGCTGTTAATATGGTAATGTCACTTGTACTTAGTGTAAAATAATTTCTTTGGGGTACATTTAAACATGTGATGATTAGTTGAAAACTCATCTAGGATGTTGTGGGGTATAACATATAGGGTGTCAGCTTCTACTAATTTTGACTTCAGTTCTCAATTTATGCAGTATTTTTGGGATTCTACTCAGATGGATAAAGTGTATTTAGGCATAGCATAGCTGTCCCCTATTGATCAAAGTTTTTTTTGGGTGTTCTATTATGTCTCTAGAGGTTATGCTTTGATCCATTGTTGTTGATTTCAAGGGTAATTAGGACCAGTTCTTTGTCTAGGTAAGGATTGTATATATTATCCCCTACCATCTGAGCCTTTTTGTGGGCCATTTTGAGGAATATCACTTATGCTAGGCCGTGTATATTTGTAATGGGTTGGTTTTATCCTTTTGAGGTTAGGTGGTGGGCTGCTTAGTAGTTGTATAGTTATATAGATATGATTATGATATTTCTAGAGACTGTGTAGTTTAGAGTGGGCTAGAGATTTATGATGATCGGGTAATGTGCAATTGGAGCTTAGGGTTATTAATCTAGTTTACGAGTATTCTTATATACATCCTTGTCAGACATTTACTCTGTAGTGCTCAAATCTATGTAGCATCAGTATGTTTTGGATCAGTCTTGCGTACTTTAGTGAGGTGGGGTGCCATTCAATCAGAGTTGATTTTCGAGGAAGAGTTGATTGTTGCTCTGTGCTTAGAGGTGGATAAATTAAAAATCAAAGGAATTTATTTGGTTAAAGTTTTTTGGAGGTGTTCTCCAGTTGAAGAGGGTGCCCGGGGAGCCTACCAGGGCATGCTGACCAAGTACCCTCAGCTTTATGAGTGTTCAGGAACTTTTTGTTTATTGACTTTCAATAACGAAAGTCTTTTTTGTAGTGGATGTTGTAATGATCCTCCTAGTAATTTTTTTCAATATCCATGTATTACTGGCATTTTGAGCTACTCGATAGTTTCTTCTAATCATGTATGACTTATCGAGATAAGTGGTTTGGTTTTCGATGGCTTGTTTGCGAATATTATTGATACCAATCATGATAAAAAATATTTGAACTAAATTAGAATTTGGTTAAATATATAGTTTATTATCTTTTTAAAATGTTTTAGATATTAATTAAAATTCTTTAGTTACAATATATTTATGTTATTTAATTATAGTTTTATAATTTATTAATATTTTAAATGGAGATAATGTTGAAAATTTAATAATTAATGTCACGACCCAAATTCTCCAATTACATTTTAGTCCAATTGCCACCATTATAAAATATAGCCTAAAGTAGCAGAAAGTGTGTCCTTTGATCAAAGGTTACTATTTCAAACTTTAGGCAACACCTTTTGGGGGGTACCTTTAACCTTAGGCCATGCTTTTCAAGTGTTGCCATATCTGCTACATTTAAAAAGCATGGCCATTAAGGTATAAAAGCACACTTTGCAGCTTCTCATTGGAAATACTTCTATCTGATAAAGCTACACTTTCAATGTTGCCTTTGCTTTGTTATTGGGCACGCTTCACAAGCGTAGCCTTGTATAATACCTCTATAACAACTCTTGAAAAATTTGACTTTTTCTCTATTACTGGCCATACTTCAAAATCGTACCATTTTTACATCCTCTCTGGCAACACTTTTAAAGTGTAAGTATGTTTTAGGTATATGCCACAATTTAATTAATAAGCCACACTTTTGAATTGTGACAATATTCTCTAAAATTTTGTAGTTCAGGCCACATTTTACAGAAATGGCATTAGGCATAAAATGTTAGTACATAATTTCTAAGTGAAAAAAATTTATTTTGGTTGAATGTATACATCAATAATCACTTTATATATACATACATATATACACACAGACACACACACAAACAAACACACAGACACACACACATATATATAAAATCTCACGCACCAGTTAGCTAATAAATAATTCAAATGCATAGATTTGTAATGAATATAAGAAAACATGTCTTTTACTACACATACTAATTAGAAAATGATATTTAAAATATTTGTACTAAGTTCCATAGAAAACAAAATGTATTAAGCATATATCAGAATAGTTCAAAAGTCATTTATCATTCACTTCAATCTAGATCAAGTTAAGTTTTAGTGCCCACCATTCAAATTTGATCACCCGCATTGTTCCTACACATTCAAAATTCACAAATATTTAGGAAAAAAAATTATGCTCGAAAAATGTTCAAATCTTTTTCCAATCTGGAATGAGGAAGTATATAAATCCAAAGTTATGTTAATTCATTCAATAAAGTTAAAATTTCAGGATTTAAGTTTCTTGTGAATATGAAAGATAAAATACCTTTTCATTAACTGAAGCATGATATAACACCCCGTAGTTGTACCACTAAAATAATTCATTCAAAATGACCTTTAGGACCCCTATTTCGATGGTAGACCATGTTTAGATGTTATGGTTTGAGTTGGGGGTGATTTTAAGCCTCAAAATGAGTGTACGCCATATGATAGACCCTATGATAAGGCCGTGCATCGCATGGAAAATGCCAATAGCCACTAGATGAGGTGAATTTTTGGCATGCGCCGTACACCATTAGGTGTGCTTTTTGTATGCACTGCCCACCCTCAAGAGTTCTTTTGGCGTGCTCCGCTCTACAAAAGCATAGTGCTAAAAAATTTCTCCATTTTGTCTTGATTTAAGGGCATTGATGTCTTTTTACACCCCTAAACTATTTGTAATCATCCTTACACAAAATAAGGGGTATTTAAACACGTTATTTCCACTCTCTTAACCCTAAACATTCAGTATATATCTTAAAAACCCTTTGTCTCTTCCCAAGAATAGAATTCAAGCATCTTCTCTCAAGAACTCAAGAGTTTAAGTCCCAACTTCAAATTTTCATCAAGAATTCATCCAATTGAGGTATGTGGGGTATTCATCAATTGGTTACTTTCACCCATTGAGCCTAAAACTTTTTTTTATTCGAGTATGAATTTTACTATAATTATGATCATCTTCTATGTAAACTATAATATCTATGTATTCTGATTAGTTTTATGTTCAAGCCAAGATAATAGTTTTATCCCATGTGAATCATTATCCTATATGTTTGAAGTTTCAAAACCCTAAGTCATGTTCAGTTGGGATCATGTCAAACTCTAGAATTATGCTTTAAACTATATAAACATCTTATGAATTCCAAGGTTACCTCATTCTCATATTTACATTCACATAAATTATCATGTTATGATATGTCTCATGCTTTGGATCCTTGAATTCTTACAAGATCACTATTTTAAATGTTGTTTTGACTTTTTATAATCATTCAATGTTGGTAGGTTATGAATACTAGTTACCTATGTGTTTACTTGTTATTTCAGACTTTTCAAATCACAAGTTAGGCAACCATGATTTTGTTAATATATTTAAGTTTATGTTGAGCCTTGTTAGTATAGTACCATTTTATCCTACAACATATATAACACCACTATCATTGAATTGGGAGTAGCATTTAGCACCCATAGGGAAGTATGGGTTCAAAGCATCCTATTTTCCAGAAACTACATACCCCCTAGAATTTAGGGACTTGCCAAAGAGCTTTTTCCCTTGCCCAATATGGGCTCAGTGTAGTGATCACGCCAGTTCAGGTTTCCCTCCAATGGAAAGGATGGAGCAATCCTCTTTAACATGGGTCAGACGTTGGACTCCATGATAACACGGTTTATGCTAGTGACATCATAGCTCACAAAACTTCAGTCAATATTAGAAGTCTATTTTAGTTCAGTTTTGCTAGACCAAGTAGTTAGTTTTTAGTATTTATTTATCGAGTTATGCAAATTGCACCAGTTATTCAAATAATGTTCTTGCATTTTCAGTTTTACATGTTTTTGCATCTATGTTCAGATTTTACATGCACTTCAGTTAGTTCTTTCCTTATGTACTAGTACATTCAAAATACTGATTATATACTTTTCTCTTATGCTATATTGTCTTATAATATAGGTTTGGACACACAGTTTCTCGATCACCCCTAGACAGCTCAACAGTTCCCCATAATAGTATTGGTGAAGCCTCATCCATCGAGGACGTGACATGATATTCTAGTTATTTCATTATTTTTTTTTATTTAGTTCAGTTGGAGTTAGTTGGGGGTTTGTCCCATTAACTCTATATGTTTAGAGGCTTTCAAACAGACAGTCTAGTTTCTAGTGTTTATAAGACACTTCAAACATGCCATTCTATATATTTCAGTATTCTAATTGGCAGTACTTTATTGGCTTATCTTTCGCACATGTTATTTTACTATCATTTTACTTAGTGCTCATAGCAGGTACCAGACCATTGGTTAGCTTGGGGTCACTTGTGTCCTTAAAAATCGTGTCTCGATAAGGGGGTTTCCTTGGGTCGTGACAAAACTTGGTATCAGAGCCTATGGTTGTAAAGTGTCCTCAGATTTCTAAAAGCCGTATTGAGTAGACTTTTGTTCATGGGTATGAAGCACATCACACTTATTGATAAGAGGCTACAAAATGTTTTAAGAAAGTTTTCCTTCTTTCAATGTTCATGTCATGTGAAAGAGCATGAGCTCTATTGAATTCCTCTTTCTAACTCATTCTTCATTCATTTAACAATGCCTTCTAAAAGAAACAATAGAAAAAAGAACAAGGATTATCCCATACCACAACCTATTTAGGAAGATCCTCTGAACAACCATGTTTCTCATACTGAGTTTAGGGCTGCTTTCATAGCCTTGACCCATTTTGTATCTGCTCAAAATAATCAGTAGGCTATTTTCCTAGCTAATCTAGTAATGAATACGACTGCATCTATGGTCCAAAACTTCAACTGAATAAATACCACTATGTTTTTTGGATCGAAGTCTGAGGAAAATTCGTATGAGTTACTTAATGGTATATAATAAGTGACTGATATCATAGGTGTCACTTCAAGTGAGAGTGCAGACTTGGCTGCTAACCAATTATAGGGAGTAGCTCATACTTGGTTTATACAGTGGAAGAACAATAGAGGTGTTAAGGCAGGGCCTATAGAATGGGAAGAGTTTTCTATGGCTTTCTTAGATAGGTTCTTCCCACTAGATTTGAGGGAAGCTAAGATTCAATAAGTCATAAATTTAAAGCAGGGTAGTATGAGTGTGAAGGAGTACTCACTCAAGTTCAACCAGTTGGCGAGGTATGCTCCAACTATGGTGGCTGACTTAAGGTCTAGATTGAGTAAGTTCATATCTGGTGTATTTGATAGTATGGTCAAGGAGTGTAGGACCACCATGTTGATTAAGGAGATGGACCTATCAAGGCTTTTGATTCAGGATCAGCAAATTGGGAAGGAGAAACTTACAGAGAAAAAGAGTAAATAAGAGGTCTAGAACAAGTAGTTTTAACTTTTCTTAGCCAAGGTCGGAAGGAGGTAACCATTCTTAGTTCTACCAAAAATTTTTAGCCCCAGATCCATCATCAGCCAGTGCACCAGTGCCTAGGTTCAGGCAAGACAGTTACGATAAAACATCAGGCTCTGAGTCCCAGGGTAGTATAAGCAGTAGTCACACCAACCTACTTTGTAGGAAATGTGGTAGGAATTATCAGGGCGAATATAGGAAAGGTAGTGATATGCATTTTGGGTCTAGCAAACCATGCCACAGAATCAAGGAATGTCTAATTGTAGCCTAGAAGGGGAAGGATTCATGCCAACAGGGCTAGGCTAATCTTTTATCAGCTCTATCAAATGTCCTGACTCAGTAGGGTGTCAATTCCAGTGCAACTAGTGGGCAACTTCAGAATAGAATATATGCTCTCTAGACTCTACATGATTAGGAAAGCTCTCCTGATATGGTTATGAGTACGTTACACGTCTTTCATCTTTAAATCTATGCATTACTAGACCCCAAAACTTCACTTTTCTTTGTGACTTCTTATGTAGTTGTAGACTTCGATATCAGTCCCAAATTATTTGTAGAGCCTTTCTCAGTGTCTACCCTAGTAGGTAAGTCTATTATAGCCAGACGGGTATACAAAAATTTCCTGGTCACACTATCTCAAAAAGTTACTCCAATTGATCTTGTGGAGTTAGAGATGATGGATTTTCATGTCATTCTTGGCCTGGTTGGCTCAACTCATGTTATACCCCAGTTGATTGTTGGAATAGAATTGCTTAGTTCTAATTTTCTAATAATCCAATTATCGAATTGGAGGGGCAACACTGAAGTTCTTAAGGGTAAGTTTGTTTCCTATCTTAAGGCAAAAGAGATAATATATAAGGGATGTATATACCATCTCGTCTAAGTCAAGGACTCAAATTTTGAAACTCTGAGTCTTGATTCAATTTCAGTAGTAATATAATTTCCAGATGTTTTCCTAGAGGATCTTCCCGGAGTTCCTCCTGAAAGAGAGATAGACTTTGAAATAGATCTCCTTCTAAATACCTAGCCTATATCTATTCGACCTTATAGAATGGATCTAGCTGAGCTTGACGAGATAAAAGAGAAGTTAAAGGATCTCTTGCATAAGGGTTTCATCAGGCCTAGTGTTTCACCATGGGGTGCTCCAGTTTTATTTGTGTGCAAGAAAGATGGTTTTCTGAGAATGTGAATTGACTACCATTATATTAATAAAGTCATAATCAAGAATAAATATCCTCTCCCCGGGATTCATGACTTATTTGACCAACTTCAGGGTGCAGGTTATTTCAATAAGATAGACCTCAAATTCAGCTATCATCAGTTAGAGTCAGAGAATGTGACATTTTGAAGATGGTATTTAGAACTTGGTATGGTCACTTTGAATTCCTAGTTATGTTTTTTGGACTACCAAATGCCCCTTCAACTTTCATGGACTTGATGAACAGGGTGTTCAACAGTACTTGGACATGTTTGTCATAGTCTTCATTGATCACATCCTTGTCTATTATTGTAGTGGGAACAATTATGCAGACCATATGAGAGTTGTATTGTAGACCCTAAGAGATCATCAGTTATTTACTAAGTTAAGTAAGTGCAAATTTTTGTTGAGATCAGTAGCTTTCCTTGGTCACATTATTTCTAGTGATAGAATTTGAGTCGATCCTCAAAAGGCCAAAGAAGTGAGAAACTGGCCTACAACTGTCTCTCCATTAAATATTAGAAGTTTCTTAGGTTTAGCCAACTGTTACAAATGGTTTTTTGATAGGTTTTCTTTTATTTCTTTCCCCATATCGAGGCTAAAGCAGAAGAAGGTTAAATTTAGGGGTCAAATTCCTACCAGAATAGTTTTCAAAAGTTGAAGACTCGACCTACTTCTGCCTAAGTCTTGACTTTTCCAGATGGCACAAATGGGTTTGTAGACTATTATAATACTTCTATAGTTGGTATGGGTTGTGTATTAATGCAGAGAGGTAAGGTCATAGCCTACGCCTCTAGATAACTTAAGCCTCATGAGAAAAACTTTCCAATTCGTGATCTTGAGGTAGAAGCCGTTGTCTTTCCCTTAAAATTTGGAGGCAATATCTTTTGGGGTTCATGTGGATATGTTCACGGATTACAATAGTTTACATTATGTGTTCACACAGAAAAATCATAATCTTTACTAGATAAGATAGCTTGAATTATTAAAAGACTATGATATGAGTGTATTATATCATTCGGGAAAGGCCAATGTAGCAATGAATGACCTTAGTATATTATCTATAGGTAGTTGAGGATAATAATAAGAAGTTAGTCCGTGAGGTGCATCATCTTGCTAGGTTAGGAATTCAGTTGGTTGATTCGTCCGAAGGTAGTATATGGGTTCAAAATTGTTTAGAATCTTTATTGAATTCCAAAGTAAAAGAAAAGCAAGACAAGGATCCTATTTTGGTTAAGTTGAAGAAGATAGTTAGAGATCAGAAGGTGGAGGTCCCAAGGGGGAGATGTTATGTTTTGTTTTCAGGGTAGGTTAAGTGTTCCGTGTGTTGATAGTTTGAGATAATAAATATTAGTAGAAGAGCATAGTGCGCGGTATTATCTTCACCCCAGAGCCATTAATATGTATCGTGACTTGCGGGAAATCTATTAGTGGAGTGGTATGAAGAAAGATATTGCAAAGTGTATGGATAAGTGTTCAAACTATCAGCAGGTTAAGGTTAAACACTAACGGCCGAGTAGTACGCTTCAGGATTTTAGTATCCCTACTTGGAAGTGGGAGGTGGTGAATATAGATTTTGTGAGATGGTTTCTTTGTACGCATCATTAGCATGATTTAATTTGGGTCATTGTAGATAGAATGACCAAGTCAACCCATTTCTTACCAATTCATAATTTGTATTCAACTTAGGATTATGCCAGGCTCTATCTTAGGGAGTTGGTGAAGTGCATAGGGTTCCTTTGTCTATTATTTCAGATAGAGGTACTCAGTTTACCTCTCACTTTTTGAAGGCTTTTTAGAAAGGTCTTGGTACCCAAGTTCACCTCAATACAACTTTTCACCCTCAGATAGATGGTCAGGTAGAGAGGACCATTCAAACTTTAGAGGACATGTTGAGGGCATGTGTTATTCACTTTAAGGGTAGTTGGGATGACCACTTACCTTTGATTGAGTTTGCCTACAACATTAGTTATCACTCTAGTGTTCATATGGCTCCTTACAAGGCTCTCTACGAGAAGAGATATAGATCTCCTATTTGTCAGTTTAAAGTAGGTGGGGCTACTTTAATAGGAATAGATTCAGTATTTAAGGTGATGGAGAAAGTTCAGTGAATTTGAGAAAGGCTAAAGATAGCCCAAATTCATCAGAAATCTTATGCAGATATGAGGGGAAGGCATCTTGAGTTTGTTGTTGGTGACTTGGTCTATTTGAAAAATTTTCCTATAAAAGGGGTAAAGATATTTGGAAACAAGGGGAAGCTCAGTCTACACGATGTTGGCCCATATAGAATTTTGAGCTATTTTGGGAAGGTATCCTATGAGTTAGAGTTATCTATAGATTTGGCATCAGTGCATTCGGTGTTCCAGGTTTCTTTGTTAAAGAAATGCATTGGTGATTCAACTTCTGTTGTTTCTTTAGAAAGTGTGGATGTTAGTGATAACCTTTCCTACGAAAAAGTCGCAATTGAGATCTTTGATCGTCAGATTCATAGGCTAAGGAATAAAGAAGTTTCTTTGGTTAAGGTCCTACGATGAAATCAGTCCATTGAGGGTGCCACTTGGGAGGCAGAAGTAGATGGACGATCCAAATATCACCATCTTTTACTAATAAATTCAAACTTGTCTTGAGGTAGTGATTTCTCTTATATCGACTCTCTCATTCTCTATCTTAGCTATATAACTATCCTCATATATGTCACGCCTTCTATCCTATTGAGACGGACAGATACTCGATGTCCTAAGGGCTTGAGAGAACGAATTTATACCTTGGGATTACAATGCATGTAACCGTAATAATTATAAGGCCCTACCAAGTATAGGTAAGACTCCTTGAGAAAAGTTCAACATAGATAGGCCCTGAATCAACCTAGAGCTCTCACCAATAGCCGCTGATTAAAATGTGCTCCTTAGGAAGATCTATTAGCTGGAATACATGTACCTACGACAGGAAACACGGTGTCCCCTAAGAGGGACGTCAGTACAAAAGAATGTACTGAATATGTAAGGTATAAAGTAACCATATGTAAAATAAGAGCTCAAGTGAAACCAGGTACAACTGTATGGATAATGATAGAAGACCACCTTTACTTATACTTGTGGAATCATGTACATTACATACTTTGCTTTGATTTACTGTTCCTTACATTAGTAACTTTATAAGATATTACAAATGACCAGCTGATCAATGGTAAGTAAACGAATCAGCATCGACCCATGCTAGGTTTATGCCCCTAAGTTTCCACTCATATAAACATTGGGATCGACCTATGCTTGGCTTTTGCCCCTCAGCTGCCACCCATATATAAAGGTATTGGGATTAACCCATGCTAGTCTTGTGCCCCTGAGCTGCCACCTGTTCAATTCAGTTTGTGTTACTTATTTTATTTAGCCTTTGAGATTGTTATTTGGTGGTCATAACATTATTGAGCTTTAGAGCTATGAACCAATATAAGAAGACATATGATCTAGAAAAGAACAGTGATATAGAAAATAAGTGTAACATCAATCTAGTAATACTTTGAAACTTATGTGACACCATGAACCTCGCTAGGCATAAACATATTCACTTATGAGCCAAGAAGTCATGTGAAATGTGTAATACCCCAAGTTTTAATGTCATAAACCTATCATCTTTTTCTCATGAAATTAGATCTAGCTTAAACTAATAGTTACTGATAAGTTGTCTCTCTCGTTTCTATCTCAGCCTTATAACCATTCTCCTATCAGTGCATGTATTCGAGAAATCAACTTACTCATGATATTCTATTTATGTATCATGTTTCAGATTTAGTTAAGGAATTATGTTCCTAGTAATGCATGTTCAGTATGGGATTTCTGTTCCTTAGTACTCTCAGTTTAACTAGTCTTATTCGAGGATGAATGTTTCCAAGGGGGAGACATTGTAATACCCCATAATTTTCTTAGCCTAATTTTTCTCCTAGAATGTCAAAGGTTGGCTTCAAAAATAAATATCTTCTTATACATATGAAATTTTCTAGATTTAGAACTTTAATTGTGTGGGAAATTGAATAAGCTTTCCGTTAATACCAATTTTTCCCAAATCTGATATACGGTTGAGATGTTAGGGCATTTTTAGTGTTGACAGTGCGCCACTTGGGCAGTCACCGCGTCGCTGTGAAGGCTGATTTCCCATTTGTCATTTTCCGGTGGAACTCCATGATAATCCCATGTTATAGAGAGGTCCAAATTCCTAATTTTTGATTTCATGTGGCTCAATGCGATAGCACTGCGTCACGCCAGAGTGCAAATTCGCACTCGTCCTTTTCCATTAGCTTAATGAGATTTCACTGCATCGCGATGAAGGTGTAAATTGTTGTAATCTTGATCCATAATTTGAAAGCTTGTGTCATGAATTTAATCCTAAGCATGTGAAGTTCTTATTAGGTGAATAATGTTCATAGAAGTCACTTAGAGCCAAGTGGAGCAAAGAACATTAGATTCGTCCAAAATTTAGCATTCGATTCTACAAGGATCTATTTTAAACATGTATAAATTTTATATACATGGAATTTTTCAGATAAATACCCACCAAATTATAGATAATTGAATTAACTTTCCAATGATACCAACTTCTCCTTAATCCGATACCTGAGTGAAAAGTTATAGCCATTTTCGTGTGAGGCAGTAAGCTACCGTGATGGTACCACGTTGCGGCAAAGAGTAAAATCGGGATACGGGTTACAAATTTTTTCTTTAACTGATTGAGGGGCAATGAATTCTTTTACTCCCTTGACCCAAGTCATAATATAACAAGTATAGCCGCCATTGGGGCATTATTTTGCCCCCATTATCCTACTTTACTCCCAAGAACAAACCTTAATAAATTCTCTTCAAGATTCATCCATTCCATCACCTTCTATACAAGAAAAAAAATAAGAATTAAGCTTTTTATTCCAAAAAAGTTCAATAAAATCATTCAAGAACATTCCCAATAACATCAATTTGATTCATCTTCTTCAAGAAACAACCTTCAAGGACACAAATAGGAATTCAAGTCAAATTTCTTCATCAATTTGAGCAATTAAGGTATGTGGGATTATGAACAAGGAAAATCCTTTCGTCCTTGTACCCAAAATTATATTTTCAGTAAACTTCTTATTATTTGAAATTAGGGTTCATACCCAATTATCATTATTTGAAGATTATAAATTTACAAGTGATTGAATGTTGAATTGCACGACTATTTTCATATATTTATGCATGTAATATGATTTTCCAGATTTTCCAATTGAGTTTAAGCATGATATTGTGATTCTTGATTTTATTATTTTGATATTATTGAAGTATTTTTAATAAGCATATTGCGCATGATGATTTGCTACGAATTTACATGAGTTTGAAGCATGGCTTCTAAGCCCTATTTTGAGAATTGATATTTTGAGAACTTGTGCCTTTAAGCACCCTGAGATTAGCTTATTTTCAGATAATTAAATAATATTTGATCTTTGGATCCTCAGTTTAGCTATGGAATCCACTTTACAAAATTTTTACAGTTTAGAAAATTCAGATCAGTTTTATTTACAGACTGACACAGATAAAATCAATTTTGGTTTCGTAATGAACCATTATACTAGATTTTAAAGTGAATTTCTAACAGAATGAGCATAGTAGATTAAAGGGAATATTATTTAGCATTAAGCAGGAGGTGTGGTATTAGCGTGCCCTATCTTCCACAGAACTACGTAACCAACGTATGTATAGATTATCAGATTATTCCCACTTCTATGTGGATGATACTTACAAATGTGATCACTTTAATCAAGTTATACTCCTTGGAAAGAGTATGACATCTCTCCCCATCTTGAGGTTTTCCTTATAGGGGAAGAAGACGTGGGACTCCATGTTAGCTCACATGGTTTATGTTGGTTAGAAGAACCTCCCCAAAACTTAATAGTAAATAATTTCATAATAGTTTCAAAAAGTATTTTCCCTAATAGAAAAGTCTATCAGAAAAGAATAATAGAAAAGCTTTTAGAAAACTAAGTGTAATGGCTAACAAATTTTACTCAGATTATGCTTTATAGAGAGATATTGGCTTTAGATGTCAGCTTTCAGATTTCAGATTCAGAAGTGAGCTCTTTTTACACTTAGACAGTATGATTTACCGACAGAATACTAGCACAGCTTTCAAAACTAAATGTTATGACTCACTAGATTTATGAAGTATTATTTTCTTTTGGTTATTTTAGATTTCAATTTTTAGATATTCCAGCTTATGTGAGTCATTTACATTTAGCATGCATTGTTTTACAAATTATGATAAATGATATTATGTTTTACTTATGCATCTACCCCCATATACTCAGTAAATCCTCAAAGTACTGATCCACATATACGTCTTTGTGCTATATTGTCTCATAATGTAGGTACAAGTTGTAGCACGCACACCATATTCTGATAGTTTGCAGCTTCCAGTCATCAGGTGATGAGTCCTTTTGATTCAAGGGATCGAGTCAGTCATACAATTTGAGCAATATTTTATTTTTCTTTATTCAGTCATATTGATTTGGGATAGTTGGGGGTCATGTCCCGGCTCCCTACAGTCAATATTAGTAGAGGTTTCATAGACAGTCAGTAGAGTTAATGTATTTGAATCCAATGTTGTTTTGTAAAAGAAGAGTTATAGTCATTTTAATTTAGTTTTGTATTGATCATATTTAGAAAAGAGTTATCTTCCGCTGATTTCATTCAGATTTATGCATTTTATTTAGTTACATATGAGTTATGCCAGTAGAAGGGTTATCTTGGGATCACTTGTGGCCCTAAGCACCATGTGACGTCTCGGGACCCTTTTTTGGGGTGTTACAAAATATGAGGAGATAAAGAAATGCAACAAATGAGTTGGTAAGGTGTATAACTAGTGAGCATGTGACATTGCATAGCATTTATGGGTTGTGATAGATTCTAGTGCTCTTACATAGCATATAGCAATTATGGCAGTTTCAAGTGGAGAAATTTAGATGTTTCAAATAGGGGAATATGAGCATACCAAGTGGAGACATGTAACTCCTCAACTAAAGAGGTTTGCATTGTACAATAAATACTTACTAGGTTATACAAATAGAAGGGTACGTGATTATGGGTACTATTGAATCATATGGGCAGATTCTAATTTGGAACAAAGGTGTATCCCACATTAGGACATATAAACTATATATTGATTAGGTAAGGACTCTATAAGGCCACCTTATACCCAAACACAATGGGAATGATATTAAAAAGGAACATGTATAGCCAAAAGAAGTATATGATCAATTAGACAATTGAAGCAATTTTTGGACAGATTGTATATCTAGTATGGGACACTCTTAACTTATATAATCTTGGATCGTATTGACTGATATAAGAGAAACATGTGACACTTTGACACACTTTTATACTATGGAAGTAAATAAAAGGTCGATTAACTATAGTGGAGTTTGTAGACAATCATAATGTATCCTTCACCATGAGTGATTATCTACGAAGATCACTTTATTGGCACACAAATACAAGACATCATGCCAAAGAATATGAACTGGAATAGCCTTACATACCTCGTTGTGAATCCTGATTATTACAATGAATTAGCCTTATTTCCTTTAAGGTGTTAATCTACAATATAAGCACATAATTGATCTAGTATTAGCAACTAATAACAATGTAACCCCTTGAAAAATAGTAGCTAATCACTTGACGGGCAGTAAGACTATTCAGCCCCTCAAACACTTGGCGTATAACCACACCCTCCTTCTATACTTTAATACAACTCACTTAACCATTCTATAAGGTCACCCACTACCTCTAACAACAACACCTATATAAATCACCTAAACAGTCCCAAAATCCTTCAACACAATATAAGATATTGAACTCATGTCTTTCGATCACCATCCCGTGAGTTCTTAACAACAACATATATAAAATACTTCATGAAGGCCTATAAAAATGGAAGGTTAAATCAGAGCAGTAACCTTACCTTTATTTCTAAAATTTGATTTCTTAAAGTGCACCCCATCGAGACTCTCAGTTTCCCTTCAAGGTGAAACAAATACTATTGGAAAATATCTTGGGGATTAAAGAGAAGTGGACTACCAAGCTTGGCAAAACGGGTCGTCCTATACTTTAAACAAAACAATAACTTGATTTCCATAACTTCCCATGATAGTAGTAAAGATAAACCATAGTTATTTTCACTTACCTTGGCTGAAAATAAGGAGGGTTTCTTCAAGAACCCTAGGAAAGAAAAGTGACAGCTTTTTTAGGCTTGAGAGAAAAGAGAGAGTGAGCTAATTATAATCTGATTTTTTTGCATGTAAGAATGAAAAGAAAATAAACTAATTGGACCTTATAAATCTCTTCACTTGACCACCTCTTTGTTGTTCATTTCCAGCCACATATTGGTCAAAATTAGTCCAAGCAGGTGCTGCACCTACTTGGCTATTTAATCTACTAAAAAAGTACAAGTAGGTGATACACCTGCTGGGTTTATTTCTAATTGGATAACACCATATTGAGCCTTAAGTAGATTAGTTATTGGGCTGGACATTTGGGCCTTCAATAGATTAGATGTTGGGCTGCTCATCTTTCCCTTTTTCTTTCACTTAATTTGGGACTTTAATATGTCTAATAATGTAGGCCTCAATTCAGTCCAATAGTATAAGTAGGTGATGCACCTACTTGTCACCTACTAGGTTAATTAAGTCAGCCAAGAACCTTACTTATTTTCTTTCCAAAATCTTGATCCCTCTACTTAACTTAACACTTACCTTTAACTTTAAGCTCAAATGCCTATATTGATTTTAAATACTTTCATCTATGCTAAGTTGGTCTATGTTTGGAAATGTATGGAGTATTACATCATCCCCCACTTTTGATCATTCGTCCTCGAATGAAAGGTATAGCTAATGACTTGACTAACCCTAGAATTTCCCAAATTTTTTTTCTAGAGTTTCCTTTGTAAATAGACTATAGTAAATCTGTGGGCTAACTAAAATAATGTATACGAGACTCATATAACATCTCTATAGATATAATACATGTAATGAGAATATGATAAGTAAAACCCCTTTCCTGACTATGTAACTTACTGAAAACTATTTTAGTATAGCGTGATTTCCCTTATTTCCTCTATAAACAAATAGAACACATAGAATTATGAAATTTAATATACATAACACACGACTTGTATATGACATATCAAATGAGCAAATGCTAGTAGAACTTAGGATTATATAGGGGAGAACATGATCTAAGATCCTCTCATTGATTCTTGGAATGAGGAGGGGATTTAGAATTTCTACCATTTTCTATTTCCAAGTAGCTTATTCTATATCCTAGTTCTTCCATAATACTTCAACAGAGGTAAACCTTTTGTCCCTAACTTCCTACCTTAGTAATTAAGAATGGTTGTGGAGACTTGTTTACATGACAGGTCCTTGGTCATTTACTATGGTTAAGGGAGCACAATGAAGAATGGATCTCCTACAAATTTCTATAAAATGGACACATGAAATCATAAGCTTCTTAGTCTAACATATTGGGCTCAACTTTCCTTTCATTCTATATTTTATCTCATAGGAGAATCTTTTAAGAGCAACAGTAGTCAACATAAAACTAACATTTTGTGTCGAACTTTAGATTAGGTTGTTAGACTAATCCACCTACCTATGAGTAAGTTTCACACTTGAATTCATTCATATGCCCATCCTGTTCTAGACACCATTCTCATTATATCACAATCTGAGAAAGGTTTATCCAACTATGTTAATACTCATATCAATAAGCATAAAGGGGAATATAATATGTGGAAAAGTCATATAGAATCTATGACACACACAGAGATCAGCACAAAAGAGAACTTCACATATATATGTACACGAACCTAATAAGCTTATGACACATAGATATTTAAGTTATAGAAATATATGATTTATGCAAAAGAAAAATATTAAAGAATGTAGAAAATAAGCATATGAACCATAAACAATATGTGATAAAATGAACTATGAGACATGTAACATATAGGCAGCTGAATTAAAAGACTTATAGTATGTGAGTAAGTGAAATAATATATTGGGAAAATGGACTAAATAAGCACATAATCCAGAGTACTAGGTTATGCCAATTTATACAATATATAAACAATTGGGCTATAAGAATGAACATGATAAGAAAGTAAACTATGAAGCAAAAATCACATCGAGCAAGTGGACTAGAGCATGAATAATTAGACTAATATATGAATAATTATACAAAGCATGTAGGCTATGAGAAAGGTAGCATATAAGCAAATGGTCTATGAAAGGTATAACATGTAGGTAAGTTATACGTGATACTTTAACTCATGAGTACTAATTCTAATGCCTATAACACATAGTCAAGTTAATCTGTGATGCAACTAAAATACAGAGAATTGATCTATGGTAAATAATTAGCATAATAAATGACATATAAGACAAATTCCTATGAACATATTGCAATAAATGAGGGTTCAATGAAGTAGAAAACATCTACATACAAGTATTCTATGACATATGTTATAAGTGAGAAAATAATCCACAAAAGACATACGACCTATAAACAGACAAGCTATAGAACTTGTAGCATGCATAATTATGTAACCGACTAGATTCTTTGAAAAATAGAAGATATCTTATGGGGTCACTCTACCCTATTAATTTTGAGCATACTACCACTATTGCTAAATCATTAGTGGGATAGTTCTTCTCGTGTATTGTACTAACTAAAAACACATGCAATTGGTTTCCCTATAGTATATTTCTAAGCTCCTATGAATTCTCTTTATCAGTGTCTCATTCATAGTCAATGAAAACACAAGGGCCATTAAAGAAAAAAAATCCTTAACAATTAATTTGTAGGAGTAGGAGGTTGAGATCAACCTCATCTTTGCTACTGGCCTAGGATATCATTATAATTAATGTTTGGTACCATATAAAATTTCAAATAAGCAAATTACTAATGAAATTTAAAGGAACTATAACACATAAACTCTTATTTACAGCAACTCACACATAGATGTCAAGTACATGTAAAATTATAATATGATTCTAAATCATCTGAAGGTTAGTTACTATGGGCTTAACTAGATAGGTCTATCCATGCTAACTAATTTTTCGTAACAAGGGAGGGCTAAAAAGTTGTGTCTTAACAAGTGATGGCAATCCAATACCTTTAGTCAAGAAATTTAGATAAGCTATGCATTAAGGGAATTTCCATACCAGGGACTCAAGTGAAAAAAAAGGTACCTTATACTTCACTACAATTTTGGTAAGCCATCAAAACTCTATACACATGCTTAACAAACTATCTCTTATTTTAATAGGGATAATACAAATGCATCCTTAGATGTTAGGTTAGGCCAAGTGTATATCTTTCAATTGCCTCTCTATTCTTGCATTTAATAAGACTAGGCATCCAAACATGCATTCATACTGAGTCATTTCGGTGTCACTCTTACCTACTTCACATCTAACAAATACCTTTTTTAATGAAAATGGCTCGCTTCATGTATTCTAATATGCAAAAATAGTCTACATAATCACCACGTAGGACTATCCAGTCAATATTCCTTTTTCAACCACAAGTTGTTGTCGTATACTAATCTTCTATATCCAAAACATAGTTCACCATAGGAACCAAGTTTACATATACTCTTATATAGAACAATTGGAAATGCTCATCCTAGAGTTTTCTAACCATAAAAGAGATTGCATATTATTATTACCTATTTGGGGTGGTCATACACACATACCTTATAAAAAGATAATTAATAAAATCTAGAATGATATCTAGTAGGTGTTTGATCCTTATCTTCTAACTAGGGGTATAGGAACTATCATATTTAAAGGTTCACCCTTCAGACCATGCTACTAACCTCTTTCAACTAATATAAAACTAGTTCATCATATTCTATTTTCAAAACGTATACAACTCTAAAACCCTATATATTTACTCACAAAGTACTAAATATACTCTGTAGGATTAAATCCTATATATTAAAGAGTTCATGTGGAGGAAACCTCAAACCCAAGAACCACTCACATCTTCTAAATAAGTTAAACTAGGAAATGTTGCACCCAATCTTTATAACTAAGGTAACTATTTATTATATAAAAATATTAGCAACCCTATTACATATCACTCAAATGAATTAGGACAATACAAATAGTACAAATCCTAACTTATGTGCAAATAACACAATAACCTTTACAATGTTCTCTATTGTGGGTCATGGGGGTTGAACTAGATTGGCTCACCTTAACTTGAATTTTGATGTCTTAAGACTCTTCAGTGTACATTGACTATTGGATATTAGTGGTGCTGGAGTTTTTCCACCATTGACCTTAGCTTTAGGCATAGTATGCATTTGAGAGATTGTAGTATGAGCGGGAAAGGACTACTTAACATTGCTCTATTGCACGATCTAGATTATGAAATAAAGTAATGTTTCCTAAATTTCAAAGTAGCCCCCTAATTATAAATTTGGTACACAACACATTTATAAGTAAGGCTCTACTAGACATGACTTTGTAGATTCCCTAAGATGACCTGCTCTGATACCACTTTTGTCACCTCTCCTATTCTGTCGAGATAGATAGGCACCCGATGCCCTAAGGGATCGAGAGAACCAACTAATGCCTTGGGATTACTATGAATGTAACAGTAATAATTATAAGGCCCTAATAGTTATAGGTAAGACTCTTTGACAAAAATTCAACATAGATAGGCCCATAATAGATATACATGACTTGATCGTTGGGACCTTGATTACTAGAGAATAAAACACCACCATGCTTATTTTAATAATAGTTTACAAAGCATCTAAGAGATAGACATCACTAGTTTAGATCAGGATAGGACCCCACCATACCCTTAAAATTAATACAATATCAAATATATGCTAAAGACTCAGCAATGCCCTGAATAAACCTAGAGTTCTCAACAACAACCGCTGAGTAAAATATGATCCTTTTAGAAAGATCTATTACCTGGAATAGATGCACTTGCGACAGAAAACATAGTGTCTCCCAGGAGGGATGTTAGTACAAAATAATATATTGAATATGTAAGGAATAAAGTAACCATATGTAAAATAAGAGATCAACTGAAACTAGGTACAACTATATAGGTAATGATAGAAGACCACCTTTGCTTATACTTGTGGAATAATGTACATTACATCCTTTTCTTTGCTTTTTCCTTACATTAGTAACTTTATAAGATATTACAAATGACCAGCTGATCAGTGATAAGTAGAAAAATTGGGATCGACCCATGCTAGGCTTATGCCCCTGAGCTTCCACCCATATAAACATTGGGATCGGTCCATGCTAGGCTTTTGCCCCTGAGCTGCCACCTATATATAAAGGTATCGGGATCGACCCATTCTAGTCGTATGCCCCTGAGTTGCCACCCATTCAATTCGAATTGCGTTACTTCTTTTATTTAGCCTTTGAGATTGTTATTTGGCGGTCATAACATTATTGATCTTTAGAGCTAAGGACCAATAGAAGAGAAAATGAACTAATTGGACCTTAGAAATCCCTCCACTTGACCACCTCTTTTTCATTCATTTCCATTCACATATTGGTCAAAATTAGTCTAATTAGGTGATACACCTACTGGGCTATTTAAGCTGCTAAAAATTTCCAAGTAGGTGATGAACCTACTTGGTTTATTTCTAATTGGATCGCACTATATTGGGCCTTAAATAGATTAGGTATTGGTTTGGACATTTGGGCCTTAAATAGATTAGGTGTTGGGCTAGTCAACTTTCTCTTTTTTCTTTCACTTAATTTGGGCCTTTAATATGCCTAATAATATATTCCTCAATTCAGTCCAATAGAATAAGTAGGTGATGCACCCACTGGTCACCCACTAGCTAAATTAAGTCAAGCAAGGACTTCACTTATTTTCTCTTATTTTTTTCCAAAATCTTGATACCTCTACTTAACTTAACACTTACCTTTAACTTTAAGCTCAAATACCTATCTCGAGTTTAAATACTTTTGTCTATGTTAAGTTGGTCTATGTTTGGAAATATATGGAGTGTTACAATGTCATAGAATGTAGTCATGAAACTCAACTCAGTCCATGTATCATGTTGCAAATTTAGTTACTTAATCATGATTCAGCGCATGAGTGTTCAGTGTACGATCTCAACCGTTTTAGTGCTTCAACTTAAATAGTTTCTTTTGAGGACAAATGATCCCAAGGGGGAGATTATGTAACACCTCATAGTTTTAAAGCTCAAATAATGCATTCAAAATGACCTTTAGGACCCCTATTTCGATGGTAGACCATGGCTAGATGTTATAGGTTAAGTTGCAGGTGCTTTTAGGCCTTAAAAATGAGTGTGCACCGCATGTTAGACCCTGTGCTAAGGTCCTGAATCACATGGTAAATGTAAATAGCCACTGGATGGGGTGTACTTTTGGCTTACGCCGCACACCCTTAGGTGTGATTTTGGCATGCGCCACCCACCATTAGGTGTGCTTTTGGCGTGCGCCGTGCAGTAAAATCACATTGCCAAAATTTCTTCATTTTGACTTGATTTAAGGGAGTTGATGTATTTTCACACCCCTAAAACATTCCTAATCATCCTTAAATAAAATAAGGGGTCTTTAAACACGTTATTCCCACTCTCTTAACCCTAAACATTTAGTACACAACTTAAAAATCCTTCCCCTCTTCCCAAGAACAAAATTCAAACTTTTACTCTCAAGAACTCAAAAGTTTAAGTCCTAATTTCAAGATTTCTTCAATAATTCATCCAATTAAGGTATGTGGGGTATTCATCAATGGTTTACTTTCACCCATTGAGCCCAAAAAGCCTGTTTTTAATTCTAGTATGAATTTTACTATAATTACGATCATCTTCCATGTAAACTATGAAATCTTTCCATGTATTCTCATTAGTTTTACGTTCAAGCCAAGTTAATAGTTTTATCCCATGTGAATCATGCTCCTACATGTTTGAAATTTTGATACCCTAAGTCATGTTTAGTTGCAATCATATTAAACTCTAGAATTATGCTTTAAACTATATAAACATGTTATGAATCCCAAGGTTACATCATGCTCATGTTTACATTCTCGTATATTATCATGTTATCAAATGTCTCATGTTTTTGATCCTTGAATTCTTACTTTGGATCTCTATTTTAAATATTGTATCAACTTTCTATAATCATTTAGTGCTGGTGGGTATGAACACCCGATACCGATGTATTTACTTGTTATTTCAGACTTTTCAAATCACAGGTTAAGCAACTATGATTTCATTACTATATGCGAGTTTATGTTGAGTCTTATTAGTTTAGTCTATGTTATGTTAATCCATGTATAACACTAGTGTCTTTCAGTTGGGAGCAGGATTTATCAATGAGAGGGAAGTATGGGTTCATCACATTCTACTTTCAAGAAACTACGTGCTACGATATGATTTAGGGACTCGCCAAAGAGTGTTTCACTTTACCCAATATGGGATCAATTTAGTGATCACTCCATTTCAGGTTCCACTCCGATAGTAAGGATGGAACAACCCTTCTCAACGTGGATTAGACGTTGGACTCCATGGTAACACCCATGGTTTATGTCGGTTACATGATAGCTCCCATAGTTTCAGTCAGTATTAGAAGTCTATTTCAGTACAGCTTTGCTAGACCAAGTAGTCAGTTTTCAACATTTATTTATCCAGTTATGCAAATTGTACCAGTTATTTGATAATGTCAGCGTATACAATACTTGGTCTTGCATATTCAGTTTTACATGTTCTTGTATCCATGTTCAGATTTTACATGTACTTTAGTTAGTCATTTCCTCATGTACTGGTACATTCAAAGTACTGATCGCATACTTTTCTCTTTAGCTATGTTGTCTTATAATATAGGTTCGGATGCACAATTTCCGGATCACCCCTAGACAACTCTGCAGTTTCCCAGAGCTGTATTAGTGAGTCCTCATCCATCAAGGACGTGACATGATATTCCAGTTATTTAATTATTTCTTTATATTCAATTTAGTTAGAGTTAGTTGGGGTTTCTCCCATCAACTCCGTATGTTTAGAGGATTTCAGATAGACAGTCTAGTTTTCAGTGTTTATCAGATACTTCAGACATATCATTCTGTATATCTCAGTATTCCAATTGACAATACTTTACTGTCTTATCTTCCACACATGTTTTACTATCATTTTATTCAGTGGTCACAACAGGTACTAGACCATAGGTTAGCTTGGGGTCACTTATGGCCTTAAGCATCATCTCTCGACTAGGGGTAGCCTCGGGTCATGACACATGATCTGAGCCAGAAGAATTTGGAAGAATTTTCCCTCTAATAGCTGGTGCATTACTCGCATTAGGTGAAGGAATGTTAGATTTGTCACTCCTTGGTATATCTTGAAAATTCAATACATGATTGTTTTGCACCAATTGACTAAGAAAATGTTGCATTTTTTCTCTCACGTCACTTATTTCTTAGTTCAGAGGAGTGACTTCATTAGCATGATTTTTTTAAGCTTGTTCATTTTCTCATCCTTTTCAGAGAAGTTGTTGTCACTGATTTACCATATAATCTAAATCAACTAGGCTTCTCCTTTCCAAACACTATCGTGAATGCATCTGGTGTTAACATTTTGATGAATCTGAAGTTCAAATTGCGAAAAAAGTAAAACAAGAAAATTTAGAACATAGCCATCGAATATGAGAATTGAAAGTTACTACTTGTTGATAAAAAAATATAACAAAGGCAAGAGGTGCATAAAAGGTTGTTGCACTTGAAAGATAAAAAGATAACAAATACAATGGATGTGGAAGATAACAAATTGCTCATTTGCACCTACCTACCCTGTCAAAAAAAAGGTAAAATCTCTAAAAAGGTGAAACAAAAAACAAGAAGAATATCTTCATCCCATTAAAATACATTTTCCCCTTTACCACTCGCCCTTCCTCTTTCTCTTCCCCTTGCATCAACTTTGTGTATGGCTACACAGGATTCAAAGAATGAAGTTTGTTAAAAATTGGACGAACCTTAGCCTAACTCAACTTGAAAATTTAGCTCTTAAGGTAAAATAGCACAAGACAATATAAGCAACAATGGTTCATTCCCTCATTCAATGTGAGGCACTCTTGCACCCTCTGATTTCTCTAAGACTTAACAATTTTCAACATAAACTAAGAGTATGGATGGATATAGATCATTTAGAAAAGTATTTTGACAAATTTATACCCAACAACAACATATATTACACTATCAGATCTAAACCATATATATTCATTCATTAAAGAAGAATATAACACAAAAATGACTTACTATTGCTATTTGGGTATCTTCCTAGACTTCTTTCCCCGTCTTTGTACGATTTGCAATAAAATTTTTAGCCTTAGATGGTTCCTCATTATTTTCTTTAGTCGCACACTACAAATTATATCAAATTAAAATAAAAACATACATTAATATGTTATGACAAAGTATACAAAAATGAAAAATATTTTTTTTAGAAGTGTCTACAAAATATTACCAATACCATGCATACTCTTGCAAAATGAATAGGTCCCATTCGATATCTCCACTTTTATCTTTTTTTCTTGTTAGAATTTACCTTTCTCAAGGACTAAAAGAGGATATAAATTAAATATACAAAATATGTATTATTTTTTGTCTCACTTGAATAGATGAAAGCTTCCAATACTCGATAAACTAACGTAATTGAACTTCTGCAGTGTCATCGGGATGTTTTGCTAGCATTTCTTCTACAGTAAGTTTTTTATTAAAACATCTCAGTTTAACATCTTTCTTGTGTCGCCTCTAAGAATTACGAAGACCTACCATCACCTACTTCCGTCCTTCTTTTGGAATAAAAATTTTTGATTATGCAAAATAAATATATTAAGATTCGGTTAGTAAAAAACTTAATATATATGCAATCTCAAATATTAATTTTTTTTACACTGACATAATCCCACATGTATTTGTCATATGGAACAGCATGCCAACTAGTGTACATCAAGGTGATAAATCTGGGATTCCTTGCAACTAGTCCTATAAAGTTACTTAAATTAGAAACTGCCTTTCCAGTTGGTCCCCTTGCTTGTCCTAAGTCAAATGTCACCACCTCTCTTTTATCTGAATTTCTCGCTTGAGTTTTCTTGCATGTTGTTTGTCCTCGAATCATTTTATTCTATAACTTCCATAGATTGATGTAACATTTGAGAAATAAGAAACAAAATACAATGAGTAATAAAATTAAATGAATCAATACATATCATTTGTACCACAATCAACATCCATATCCTCATCATTATTTAACAACTCAACCTCACCATTTTTTTCTTGTTGCATTAGATCATTCTATCCTTTATAATGTTCATCCATATCTTTAGTGGGTGGAATTCTAACACCATCTGTTGTGTGAATGTCATATTCCTGTACACCACCTATGTGCATCTTTTTTTTTCTTGAAATTGATTAAGACTACTTGACGGTAGGACTGACTTCCTCTTCACCTGCTTACACTTTTCTAGATCTTTAATAGCATGTTTTTTATCTTGTCAAACTTGTGATCTTCCATTGATATCTTAATTATTAAAAATAACCATTTAAAACCCTTAGAACATGAAGTTGTTCTTAGTTACTTCAACTCCTTTCTTTTTAATAGGCTCTCCAGATTGAGGTTGAAATAACCGTTGTTTATTTTGTCCTTTTATAGTGATCAAATGTGAAGTATTAATCTTTTACCTTGAGGATTATTAGATCATTGGCTTGTGAATAGGAAATATACCCTATTCTTGTGTACAATGAACTCCTCAAAATTTTTTCTTTTATGTGTCATCGGTTGTTAAGCTTTTCTAATTTTGTCATTGTGTTCTTTTGCAAGTTGTTCTCTCTATATATTATATTCCTTGACTAGTTTAGCACTTGAACGATATTAAGTATCAGAATTCATATTCTTTAGAGGACTTTGAGTTTTGTTCGAATTCAAAACTTTTTTCTTTAGAGTTGCTGCCTGCATCATTCTTACTAACTACAAATAGAGGCAAAGAGTATTAGTTTAACACAAATGTTATAGATCGGACAATGTGAGGGGGTACCAATATTTTCATTATGACCCATTTCTTAGGTCATGAGGGCACCTACTATAACCTACCAGTAGGCAAGTTAAACTCGTATCCCGGAATAGCTAGTAATAGACTACCAAATATATGAAGAAAAGAATTGTTGATACATGAAATAATAAAGCAATTATATAATATAATCCCAAAAACTGATGGTATTAGTACAAGAGCTACTAATAATACTAGAGTACAAAGTAAAGTTCAACTGAATACACTAATATAACTTATCTCCAAATACAACATAGAGACTCATCTAATGCATAAGAAAGATACATATGATACTCTGAATGTTAGGAGATCTCTCTAAGTCTCCAAACAACGACCGCTCTGCCCGAAGCATACACATACATGCCAATAACCCGTACTATTATTTGTAGGCTGTAGAAGTATAGTATGAGTACCAAAACAATGGGTACTCAGTAGGCATCATTGGCCGACTGAGCTACGTCATGACCCTGTATAATAAGTAATCAAAATAAAATAACAGTATAACGTAAGGCATCCACACATGCCAATATCAGAATAACAATATAACATAAAGCATAACATAAGCAACCACAAGTACAAACTTGGCTCCTATAAGCCAACTGGTGCATAAAGTAAAGAACTCATCACAATGTCCCATACCACTGGAGAGTACACCCAAGATAAATGTATAGGAATCTGACCAACAATAGATAAATGTATAGGAATCTGACCAACAATAGATTCAAACCCCTTCATTATTAAACTGTCAACCCATACTTACCATTAATTGGTCAATTTATCAAAATTCTAAAATTATCATCAATATTAATAGTTAAACAACGTGTGAAAATATATGCTCAACCATAACAATACCATCATTTAGACAACTATATCCTCGATATGTGCTAATATCTATTTATTAGCTAGCAAACACTTATTTATTAATCTAATTACTCACTAGTCATCATGTACCTTGTAATTGTTATTTATACACTATACACCACATAATCACATTTCATGGGTCAATAACTAGTAATTCTTCACCAACTAACCAAAACTAGAACATAGCCAAAATTCATTACTAAGCCATGTTTATCAACTAACCAATATATGTTTCTATCCATCACAAACTCACTAATCACCATTGATACAATAACCGATATCACCAATTTTAACTATTCAATTTTTTTACTAAATGCCATTTAGTAACTAGCATCACTAATCCACAAGCCCTAGTTTGGCAACCAGTCATTATTATTGACTAGATAATTACTATCAACTTAACATCATTATTATATGTCTTAATTTACGCTAAATATTATTATAGCTTAATCATCATAATTACTAGTCATCAATACCACTAGTCCTCATTATTGCTATGGTTCAACTATCAGTAAGTCAGAATTAACCTCTTAATTAATATTCACTACTAATTATCTTTTAAACTTTAAATCAACAACTATACCACTTTATATCTTGATCATAAGAAAACTAGGGATGACATTTCTAATATCAACATTATACCCAACTACACATGAGCATAAATAATATATACTTTCCATACATGAGGCTAGTCGGACTCAAATCGATAGATGTACTCATAGGAACATCAATGATCATCCTCCGACCTAATTGCATATCATCATATCATCATAGTATCCTCTGATCTTGCCGGGTATCATCAAATCATCATAATATCATTTGGCCGTACCGGGTATCATCACATCATCAAAATATCCTTCGGCCTTGACGGGTATCATCATACCATAATAATATCCTCTGGCCTTACCGAGTATCATCATAATATCCTCTAGCCTTACTGTGTATCATCATATCATAATAATAGCCTCCATCTTTGCCGGGATTATATCATGACAAGCCCCACGAGGGATAAAGTAAAGAATAAGCCCCATGAGGGATAAAGTAAATAAACATAAAAGGAGAATAAAGAAGAGCACACCTCTATATTTCCTCATTCATCATCAATGTCACATTATCAATTAGTATATATACATATCTAACAATGATGTTATAACTTATAAGTTAATAATCAAGTCCATTAGACCATGAGCATAACCATAAATTATCAAGAACGACGAGCCATAAGTAACCTTTTCATTGGCACACCATCAGCATAAAGAATATTTATCACTAACTTGAGCAATATCGAATCCATGTCATAATCTATTGCTTATTAATAGCATAGTCGATATCATACTTTATGGCTTAAGCCATGCTATAGTCGGGGACCCATTTAATAAGGTGTTCATTGGCCCAATCAAAAGCCAAGGAATGGCCTAATCAATAGCCCGAGTAATAGACACATTCATGGTTTAATGAATAACATGGTCATAGGCTTTTTTAATAGCATAAACAATAGCTCATTATGGAATCATCAATAAATTTACTATCAAGGTTCCTCAATATTTCCTCAAGGAGAATTTTATAGGCATTTCATAAGCACCTATGGGTCTCACGAGAACTACTTTATTCTTGACTTAAGGTGGGTCAAGGTCCACTTCTAAATCCCTCAATATACCTTCTAAGTTCATTTCCACCTCGAACAAGGCTAAGTTATCCATTTAAATCGTTAGATGTATGGCAAGCCACTATGAAATCCAAGGTAGGGATCCCACTCAAATATTATCACCAAGTCCATTGAAACTAAACAACTTCATTAGAGTAAGTATCTAAGGCCAACCTTGACCTAAGTATGAGTGACAAGGTAATTATCATCTAACTAGAGTAGTTCTTAGCATTCCCATATTAAACATAAGACATTAAGTCTAATCCATTAAGGTTCAAGACAACAAGAAAGGCATTTCACTATATGGGTTCAAATGACCTAAAAGGTCCAACTAACTGCAAGTCTTGGAAAATCATCAACCAACACCTAAGACCCATCCTAATCTAACAACCTATCACAATTATACTATGACAAAGCTCATTCTAACAAGGGATAAATCTTAACTACCTAAAATCTGAAAAATGCTCATCAATCCGCCAAATCTTTGCTTCCCCTTCTAAGAAGACTCTTGAAGATGCCAAGATATCAAAAACATAATCTATTCATCAATACGAGCATAACGATACCGATATAGCACCATTTTTCTTTGGGTCCAAAAGTGACACCAAAAACCCCAAGTCGATCCCACTTATAAAAAATAAGTTTTCGAGGTCAACCCAAAGTTCATACACTATCAAGGAATATAACCATTAAGAAGTAGGGGAAAACTAAGCTTATTTGGGGCTAAAATCAAGCCCTAATGCTTTTTGGTGTTTTGGTCAAATAATCAAGAAATTCAATCTTGAAATTGAAGAATTCTTGAAATTCAATCTTGAAATTGAAGAATTCTTACTTTAAATCCAATGTTAATCACAAAAATATATGTTAATCAAGCTTCCAAGTCACCCACAAGACACAATTTTGAGTTACCACAATTATTTTGAGGTTTCTAGGTCTCAAAAATGAAGGGAAAATGCCTCAAATGAATCTTGGGGTCCATATATAGCCCCTACAGGTAAGGAGATATCGCTATCACTATCCTAAGGGTCTCTATCGTGCTAGGGAAATTGCCATAAGCCTCATCGTAATCGCCATGCACCCGTACCAAAATAGTTAAAACTTGTTTTTGGCCCTCAATACTCATTTGGATGCCGTTTTTCACTAATGAACTATGCAAGCCCACTAAATTTGATGTTTCAGATGCATTGGAGAAGTCAGATTTTTCATTGGAGATCGTTTAGCCAAAATGTGGCCCTAGACCCATACTTATCATTTTTCTCACTTTCCGACCAATAGGTCAAAATGCGTTTGGGTGCATTGGGAACCAAACCAATGGTCTACCTAGCCTAAAATAGATATTTTAGTTTTGCTGGAGCAGTTAGAATTTGCATTCAAAATTGTTTTACTGAAGTTTTTGCCCGATGGACATTTGAAACCAGTGAAGACTTTCAAATAGGGAATCAATTTTAAAACAAATTAATCGATAACTGAAATATCAGTACGAGCAAGTCATAAATGTCTTGGGGTAGCTATGGAGAAGCCCTAACAACGGAAATAAGTGGAAATATAAAAGATGACCTGAAGGGTCATTACAATTTTACAACTACTACAAATATTTATGGCATGACAACATGAATTATACCATTGAGAAATGAGATGGAGATGATAAGAGGAGGAAATATCAAGGAGAACAAACTGAATCTAGAGATGTACAGGTGTAGAAAAATAGATAAAACACCAAAGATTATCCATTAAATCACTTCTATAATAACACAGATGTTTATCTGGGTACAATACTGGAAAATGACAACTTCAAGGTGCATGAATCAAACCAATTGAAAACTTAAAGAAAAATGTGGAAAAAAGATCAAAATTAACAACAACAAAATTAGCAACAACTCTAATGTAAAGTGTACAAATGAAAATCTCCATAATTTCCACATAGCACAACATCCTAGACTCCAAGGAAAGCCAGATCATGTCACTGGTATTGAAATGAATTTTCTAGACCGCAAGTGTCAGATATTTACTTAAGTCCTCCCATCTTCGCATAAAATTTAGATGTTATTGATGATATTTATGGTAGTGGAAATATTATGAATGAAGTAGTGAATACTGCTCCTATCACTTCTATCTCCTAATGTTGTTGATGTTGTTAATATTGGTCTTGAGGAGGGTAAGAAAGGATATGCTAGTTCATTAAATGAAATTAACCAAGGAGATACCATTTTGACCTAAGTAGAGCTTGAATGTGTCCTCTGAACAAACTCCAATCCAATGTCAACTCTGATTATGATATACCTACTTCTGAAACTCCACTTGGAATTGCAAGGCATATTATGGAGGTGGAGAATGGGGAAATACTTTCTACAAGCATAAATAGCGAGAGAGTTTCCCCTGAAGCTTTTGAGGAGATGAACAGAAAAAAGAGAGAAGCACTGCTAAAGAAACATAATAAGATGGAGAAAAAAGATGTTCAAAATAAGTATAAAGTTTAGAAAAAAAAGTAAAGTAAATTAATGGTCAAAAAAAGATGCAGATTAATTCAATAAAAGCCAATGCATGAGTTGTAGATAGGAATATTCAGTCAAGTAACCAACTATTAATTATGAACCACACAGATCACCAAATAAAGTTGGGATAGACCTAATATAGAGTAAATGGTTAACTACCAAATTATTAACAAGTAAAGCTACCAGACATATAGAGTCTGGATCCACCTATGATCATCCATTACTTTTTTACTAAAACAATCAGAATAAATCTAAAATATGATACCGACCTTGCAAGATGGATAGAAAATAGTGTTGCAGTCTCTTAGTATGACATAGAAACCATCCATCGTGGTCATTTTATTTTTTTTAGAGCAACTGATTCATTTGGAAATTCTGACCCACTTGATCTTATAACCATTAATTGGATGGATATTTTGAGCAAACATAAATACATCTAAAATTTGCATCTCATGTAGTTAGACACCAATACGATCTTAATGTCAAGAGGCAGCCAGAACTTCAACCACACCCCTAAACTCAATCCTGAGGTTATTACAAAAATAAGGAAACTTGTAATCTAAAGCCAATTTACAATCACCGTGGAGAATGCCTATTTTCTTTTTAACTTTCCTCTATATGGAAAGCATTTTGAAACTGTTAACGAGCAACAGCTTTGAGTTCCAAACATGGCATTTCCACCAAATGAGATACATTTATTTTCCTTTCTTCCAGGAGAATCCACTCCCTAGAAATTAAGAATCTTCAATCAAATCACATCTTTATGAATCGACAATTAAACAGTTTGAGCTTATCCCATATTTGGGTAGATTCACTAACAGATTTAGGAAATGAATAGTAGAGTGATTAAATAAATAAAATTTACACTACAACACTGACATTCTAGTGATTAAGATAAATAATCAACAACAATAGTTACTCCTCAATTCAAATAAGTTGGGATAGGCTCTATGAATTCGAGGAGTGTAAAGTCACCGAGAATAGATAAGAAGGTTAAAGTCAAGTAGTATTACATTAATTTTTCTCATGTATTATATCTAAGTAGTCTCTAGAGAAAGGAAAAATGTGAAGGGATAAATGAAGGTATACTTGTTTAGTGTCACAGAGCTGCCTCAAAATTTGATATTTCTGTTTCTTAGGATAATAGAATAAAATAGGTATTTAAGTAACATCAGTGCAGCATATGACCAGAAAAGGTCATTAACTAACATATATAACTACATTGTGCTAAGAGTGAGCTACCACTATAGCGTCATTAACAAAATAACAATCATTCTCAAGAAAGAAGACAACTGAATACTTAAAGAGTATTATAATATCTGTTCTGCATATTAAATATCCAAGAGTGTTTGCACCAGCTAACAGTTAAATAACAAAAAGACTAAGCAAGCACGATAAATTATTGACAAAATAATAATCAAGTACACAAAAGAAGCCAACAAAATACATAAAGATTGTCAATCTCATCTATGTTTCTACAATTACATGTCTCAGAGCTTTTGTACTAGCAAATAGTCAAATAACAAAATGAGTAAGATAACACTACGGGTCATCAAAAAAATATTAAACTCTTGGTTCATCCTCAAAATCATTGCCGTCTTCAAACTTTTCATCAGACTCATATGCAAACTCCATTTTAAACTCTTCTTCATACTCATCTTTAGAATTATTGTCATCTAAACTTTAAGTTGTTCAGCAAGAGATCATTCAAAAACCACATTAATAAGTTTTTCTAGTATATTATTCATTATAAAGACAACTTCATCATTATCATTCGATATAGATGGGCCCATAAACTATTTTGAAGGCTCATTTTCATAATTTTCTAAGGTATTAGATTCAACCTGATCACTTATGTTAAACAAATCTCTTGGAATATTTTTCATAATATAATGTCTATCCTGATCATATAGATCTTGAACATAGAAGCAATGGTGTACTTGAGATGCTAGCACAAAACGCTCTTCCAGAGAGCATTTCTTATTGAAGTAGACATAAGTAAAGCCATAAATATCTTTTTCAACCTCATACCAGTCACACTTGAATAAAACAACCTTAAAATGGCCATAGTAGTCTAAATCATATATATCAACTATTCTACCATAATAAGTCAAATATACATCAACTAGATTTTTGTCTTTTGAGCTTGCAAAGCTTGTAGTTGAGACAACTAATTTAACATCACTATTTTGTGTTTTATGCCTTGTATTATGCTGCCTAATATGGAATCTATATTTATTAATGAGATACTTAGAGTATCTTTTAGCAACTAAATTTGATCCTCGAGAAAATTCTTTTATCAGATCAGGCACATCATCTTTCAAAGCACGAGTTTCAAACTATTTAGGGAATTTTTGATAATGATTCTTAGCCTTGTTCCATTGGGATCTTTGAGGTTGTCTATTAAAATTAAGTCCAAGCTAGCTACATAGTAAGAATTTTTATTTGATAGGACAATAAATAGATAAGTTAAAAACTATCCCTAAAATGGAAATACTATAAGATATTAAAGTACATAATACACCCTTGAACTTCATCACAATTTCCCAATAAGTATGAATTTGCCTAATTCATTGACTTGTTATCTATAACTGTTGATGTATTTTTCTTTGCTCATAAAGGAGAACCTTTGCTAGGTAATAAACTGAATGTTTGTGAATCGCCCAAGCCATACTCATCATCATTTTGAGGTTTTCTAGTAAATTTGTTGTGTGCACCTACGTACAAATATCTAAAGCATAAGGTTAAACACACTTCAACCAAATATGACTCTACTACAGATCCTTTTGGATAGTTTCTATTGCGGACATACAATTTAAATGTACATATATTTCTTTTAGAGGGATACATCCATCGATTCTGAACTGGACCTCCTAATCTCACCTCATTAGCCAAATGAATAGGAAATGAATCATTATATCAAAAAATGTACGAGGAAAACTTTTCTCCAACCAATTTACTATGTCTATGATCTCAACTTCTAATCAATCTATTTCCTCTACTGTGATATCTTTTTGGCATAGACGACAAAAGAAGGAACTTCAACTAATTAAATCAATAGATAAATAATTAGGAAGGATGCTTTTAATTAATATTGGTAGCAAATAATATAACATGAAATGAGCATCATAAGTTTTATAGCCAAATAATTTTATTTTATTTAGTTGAACACACCTAGATATGTTAGAGGCACTACTATCAGGTAGCTTTGCTTACTTTAAAACTCCACAAAAAATTGATTTCTCATCATTAGTCATTGAGAAATATCCTTTTAGAATCTTAGTTTTCTTGTCATCTGAGGTATCTTTTGGATGAAAGCTCTTCTTAATTCTTGTCTCTTTTACATCATAATGAGCTTTTACTTGGTCTTTTATTTTGCCAGAAATATCCAAAAAAGTTCCAATTGCATAATCAACTATGATCTTTTCTATGTGCATTACATCAAGGTTGTTGGGTAATGGGTTGTGCACCCAACAAGGTAGTTCAAAAAAGATTGACTTTTTTCCATGTCATATCATTTTATCTCTTTCTATTCTTCCCAAACACATTGTCTATGTTTGGTTAGCTGGTAAGCATATTAATTGCCTTTAACGAACGTGAATGAGGTCTAAATTTAATTTTTCCATTGAAAGATCATTTATTAGATTTCAATGGATGATCCATGGGTAGAAAAGCACGATAATCTACATAGCACATATTTCTACTATGTTTTAGATAGCAAGAATTACTACTATCATTACAACAAGGGCAAGCCAACTTTTTTTTTGTACTTCAACCAGATAACATAGCATATGCAAGGAAATCATTGATTGTCTACATAAGATTTGCTCTAATATAGAAGGTTTGATTTTGTGAAGCATCATATGTTTCAACACCTATTTGCCATAATAAATAAATCAATGGTAAATAAATATTAATGTCATTTCTAGGTGAACGTAGCCCAGAAATAAGTAAGGAAAACATAGAATACTCTGATTTCATGCATATCAAAGGCGGCGAATTATACACCATCATCATAACTAGCCATATGCTATAGATATAATAATGGTCCAAAATTGATTGAATCCATTAATTGCCAAGCCAAGTCTTAAATTAGGAGAATCTAGTGTAAAATCTGGATACAAGCTATCAAAGTGTTTTCATGCTTGTCTATTAGTGGGATGCCTTAAATTTTCATCTTTGGAACACTCCCTATCATGCCACCTCAATAAATATGTTGTCTTTGAGCACATAAATGCCTTTTCAGTCTAGGAATTAATGGAAAGTATCTCAAAAATTTTGCCGGAATATAATGAGGTTTCTTTGAAAGCTTAACAACCTTCCAATCTACTTCTGGAGGTTTAATATATCAAGAAGCTCTGCAAAAATGAAAAATTCATCAACATTATGGTCATTTCTAAAAAACATACAATCATTAGTACAAGCATAAATTTTCTCAAAATCAAGACCAAAACCTTAACCATAGGCTTGGCTTTATTATAGGACAGAGGAATGTTCAACTCTGGAATTGCCTCTTTTAATAATTCTTAAAGAGAAGTGAACGATTCATTGCTCTATCTTTGCAGATACTTCGATAAATATAAATGGATTATGAATGATAATCTAGAGAATCTTTTACAATCGAGATGTAACTCTTGGCTTACCTTCTCTATTAAGTTAAATAATTTCTTAGAATCTTCATTTGGACCTTTATAAACTCCTTCAACTTATGCAATTTGTCTATATTGATCCTTCAATAACCCCTGAATATCATCATACAAGTCATCCATATCACCGTTAATATTCAAATGGATTTCCCATTCCCGTGATTGATCCATCTCTGATAACCTTCAATAAATCATTGGTCTATTATATGATTATACACTACATTCCTTTGAGTCAAATGGACATTACAACACCTATCACACATGCACTGAATTTCTTCGCCTTGAGGATCTCCATAAGTGTAAGCAAAATCTAAGAAAGATATAACACTCTATTTATACTCTTCTCTATACTTAGACAAATCCACCCAATATTTGGATGGAACATGTGTATTCCTAAGAAATGCC
Organism: Capsicum annuum; assembly: GCF_002878395.1. Classification (NCBI taxonomy): domain Eukaryota; kingdom Viridiplantae; phylum Streptophyta; class Magnoliopsida; order Solanales; family Solanaceae; genus Capsicum; species Capsicum annuum. The sequence goes on from NC_061117.1 coordinate 60,380,651, forward strand.
AATAGTAAAAATAGATCTCATAACATAAAAAAGCATTATTTCCTTTACAAGTAAATTCTAAAAGCTACGAGTAACTTATCAAAATTATGTGGTGGATGATGATAAGAATTTCTTACCTTGTCATGACACTTGTGCTAAGCTGAACCCAAGTTTAAATTGGTCTCTTCAGATCTTTTTGAATGTACTAACAAGAAATTAGAAAAATAAATAAGTGACAATAACAAAGACAATTTTGCAAGGAGTTTAACATATTGTTCAAATAAATACAAAAATACTGAGATAGGGGTGATCAAAAAGGAAAAAGATAGATTCAAGAATTATATATACAAAAGAATATCCTTCTAACCTTTAGTAGGACACAATTGAAAACAAAAATATAGAACCAAATATTCAGTCCATTTAGTACGCTGTACACACTTATAGCTAAATAAAACATATCCTCTAATACTCATAGCTAAATTTTGTTAAATATTTAATGCATTTTATAGTACTAATACATGATCTAAGTAAATTTTTATTGAATTTGTCTGAATTAATAATTTCCTATATCTAGGAAAAAGAGAAAAGGACACTAAATATAAAACAAAAAGGTAAAAATACTCAAATACACTAAAGTCTTGAATCATTTACTCATAGAATCATAGTAAACTTGTGACTTTGTGAGAACATTCAAATTTAAAAGTATAAATTATAATAGATGTAGAATTGCAATTTTAGATCAAATGTGGAGCACACAAGGTTGTAACTTCAACTTTGGAAGAGCCCTAAATGGTTGGAAGGTTAAAAGAGTTATAGATTTTCTTATGGTGATATATGATTTCAATGGAATTGCCAATACACCTAATAGACCAACGTGGAAATTTCACATCAAGGGTGGCATACAAAAAATATCAACAGTGGCATACCAAAAAAATCATAGTAACTCATGACAGATTAGCTTAAGTCTCCTAACTTAATCTTAGAAGCACAATGCAATACACCTAGTTTCACAGTCGAGCACTACTAAAAATCCACCAAAGATGGTTAGTGATGTATACATTCCTACCAAAATCCACCAAGGTGTTTTCATATCAAAGTCTACCACCAATATGCTTTTGACCATATACTAGATGAGTGTGTTCTTCTCCAAAAGAGCTATTGCAGAGTGCATCAGAATCTAGGAAAATAACTTCAATTCTCCTAAAGCTACACCCTCAAGTTCTTAATTGTTGTTGTCAAATCCACGGATGTCTTCTCACTTACACATATTCTTCAAAATGTCAACCATATATGAGCTTAAATAACACCACAGCTTAATGCTGATGGGAAGAATGAGTTAGTTCTCATTACTAGTAGGAATATTCGATCCTTCATCTTCTTAGGACCATAAACTTTAGACGATATGTATTCTTTAGGTCAAATAGGGAGAAGTTCTTCTAGGTAGATTTAAAGTAATAGAACTATGTTGCTACAGTTTCCCTCACACTTTTGCCTTTCCTTCTCGGTGTCATTGGAAACAAATAATTGTAGAATAGAAAGCATACTGTTGATGCCACATTTTGAAGAACTTGTGTTAGTGAGAGGACATCCTATGTGCAGGAAGAAGAAATTCACTCATGTTACATATGTAGATGATCTTATCATATTCTACAAAGGCACCAAAAAATTTAAATGTAGAGTCATTGAAGCTTTGAAAGATTTTTCTAAAACTATTGGACTATATGCTAACCAGAAAATATCATCATGTTTGTTATTGTTGTTTCTGAGAGAATATAGTTTGTGTTAATGGGTACTACTGGATTCAACCTTGGTACATTACCTATAAGGTATCTAGGATTCCCTTTGTATCATAAGAAATAGAAAAAATGTGATTGTAACTAGTTACCTCAGAGAATTACTATAAAGTTGAAGGCGACTGCCACCAAAAATTTATCATATATAGGTAGGCTACTGATTATAAACTCTATTTCTCCTTCTAGGAAGCAGTGTTTCTGTTGTTTTGAATAACTTGTGTCAACAAAAGCACATCCATGGATTTGAAAAGTAGATTTGATAACCTAGAGGATTTAGCTTTAGGAAAATTGGAGTCATTGCATGTCCTAGTTTCTTATGCGTGCTTTCATAACTCTTCTAGGGGAAGAATCACCGCGTTTCTCCTTTTCTATCACCCACTATATAAGTTATACAATAAGTATTATCTAGAATATAATGCATCAAAAGAAAAAAATCCATTTAGCGCTTCATTGTAATAAAACTTATGTCATTTGTTTTCTGAGGTATGTACTGGGTCCTTTCTGATTCTTGTAGAAGTTTTACTTTAAAAATTAAAAAGCATGACCAATGAATTTAAATTATCTAAATCATCCAAAGTCACAGTCTCATAGAGTAATAAAATACTCCATGTCTCTTTTTTGTTTTATGGTTGCCTTAACAAGATGAGTGATACAGAATTTATTAATCAGGCACTTAAAAATGTAATTACATGAGTTAACCTTGAAAACAAGCAGTGATTCTAAAGACGCTTTAAAATACTTACTAAAAATTACCATGAAGACCTTGGCAGCCTATAACACAATATAGAGAACATGAAAAGGGACAACCCAGTATACTAAACAACATAGAGAACCTAAAGTAATACTCATAGACCAAGTCATAATTTAAGAAAATAGCTGTAGGATAAGAAATAGGCCTACATTACCAACTACACAAACTTCATATTATGTAAAAATCAGCATGTACATAAGCATTTCAAACCACAAAAAGGCATTTGAAACATAGAGTACGGTAACAAGTAAAAATTTTAGAGTTTTTAGATTCAACATATTCAACTTAGCAGCTATATAGGTTGATACCAACGTAAGTAATTAAGGGGATTTTGGAGAAGAAAAATAGTCACAGAATAAATCACCAACATTAATTAATGAAGAAAAATATTAGAGTCATTCACAAAATATAGTTGAATCACATATAACAATGGTATATAATAATGGTACAGAATATGAACATCGGTCTACATGCCATAATGCATCAACACAGAGAAATATAGAACTTGCACACAACATTTGTAACCAGAAATCATAAAGGATTGTTTTCTATAATCTATAACATTATATTAGGGTCTTTCATTTTTAGCACACTGTTACAACCTTTAAATAAGTGAATTTACTAAGAGTATGATGGGTTAATCAAAGCTTATCTTAGGAAGTCAATTGGAGAAAATCCAATTCCGCAGAATCAAAAGCCAATTTTCCAGATACAAAGAAAAAACCCAATCTAATTTCTGATAGAAACCCAATTCTTCAATCCTTAAGATATTCTTTAATCTAGGATGAAAATAGCAATAGAGACTGAATAGGGAAATAGAGAAATTGGAGCTGAATGTTGTGATGGTGCGTGGAATCAAAGCTAAGCAATCAAAGAAATTGTCGGTTCAAATTGTGGACCTAAAATGCTCACTTCAAATTGTGATAGTGTGTGTACCTCACTTAAAATACTAGACAAGCAAACAATTAAATTGTATCTCAATTGCGTATCAATATAGCCCATGGGTGAAAGCTGGAGCACATATATCTCGTGGGTGTTACTGTCATGACACCTAAGCTACACAACCTAGGTTAAGATTTCAAAGGTCCATTTTAAACCTTGTTACCTATATACAATGTATATATATGTGTGTGTGTGTTGTTACATATGGTTACCTGGTTTGATATTGAATGATGGCATCATTTTATTCCTCTATTCCTAAGTTACATGCTAGCTCTTTAATGGTTAACCATGTTCAAATGTTGTATCCCTATACTATGCAGGCTCCAAAATGTTTTCTACATTTTCTACATATTGATCGGGTGCTCGAGTTAGTTTGTAAGTTGACATTGACGTGGTGAGCTTCCATACTTTGAAAGACTTTATTTCGTGGTCCTTATTTCCTATGTCTTAGATTTTGTTTTGGCTACTGTTGGGGGCATGTCACGACACTTTATTAATTTCGATCTTATAGAGGATTTGTTGGATTACTATGGACTTGGGGTAGTTTGGTGGATTATTTCTGTGATGGATGGTTGTCCGATTATCGATGGTAGATGTAGACATTTCATGATATAACATTAGGCTTATCTTTAAACTATCTTGAAATATGTTGGTAATTTACCTGACTCAGGGTATATGTCGGTTGGTCAGATCGGGTATTGGGGGTGGTCTCTGGTCTTTGTTAGACTTGAGATGCCCATTACAACAACAGCCTAGTTTGGGTCATGTCATCAGGCCCCAATGCGTGTAGCCGTATGAACCAGAGAATAATCTCATATATATGAATGGAGAATCAAGCCTCCCAATTATATACTAAGGTGACTTAAACACCCTATCATGTAATGTAATATGGGGGAGTTAAACCTCCCAATCATAATAATAAGGTGGACTCAAACCACCTTGTCATAATTGGGGGACTCGAACCCTAGGACATTTTAATCCCCCGTACTAACAACCGCAATTTCTAGTTTTGCTCCCTTAAGGCCTCTACTTTCACAGCCTAGCTACACTACCTTCTTTTAAAGCCCAATTAAAATATTTATCACACATTCTAATTCATTGGACCATAGTACAAATTTAGGCATACAATATTAGTATCATCATACAAACTACACTTGCAAGGTATCATCAACATGACAAATCAATTTCATTAACTTCGGAGAATAACTCCCTTTGTTCATTAATACAACACGGGGGAGCACCGACTCCCTTTGTTTATTAAATCAACCATTATGTTTCATTAACCTCTTTGTATCATGAAATTCTTCCAAAAATAGTTCAATGCAATTATACTCATAATCAAACAACTTCCATAAAATTTGGGTTTGGGTTATTAGCAATTCAATTATAAATATTCACAAAATTTGCGGAATTCACAATCACCTATTTTATTCACCATGCCCAGGCATCAAATTTTGATTTCAAAACCACTATTTAAACATAAACAATGTATATGTAAATATGAAACACCACATAAACAACAATCATTCAAAACCCTCAACCTATGCTCCAAAAATAGTATCAAAATGACATGGACAGCTATTTAAAATGCATTCTTTTAAAAAATAATAGTTGGGGAAGAGTTACATGCCTGATATATCAAGGGTTATGGAGAGAATTTGCCCTTGGGAGCTCTAATTAATCAACATCTTGGAAACCGTAAGTATCTAGCTTGAGATAATTTAGCAAGTTTGAGAGTGTGCTTTGACTGTGAATAGTTACTAATGAAGTACCAAATAGGGTTTTGAGTTATAGGGGCTAAGTGGGGTAGGAGGGAAATTATCAGGATGTCCTTAATTAAAAGACTAAAAATCAATGCCCCATGGCTACAAGTGACCTCAGGACTCATAGGTTCACCCTACAACTCATTTAGTCTAGTCGTAATCTGGATAGTATCTATGGTCAACCTACACTGGTCTAGTTACGAGTTGCACCATACAACTGTATCTAGTCTTTACCACTCGTATTATGCTAGTTGCAGTCATAATTGGAACTTTAGGATAGTACACTATTTCTCTATAATTCATACCCTACGACTCGTTATGAGACCTTATGACTCCTAGGGTCTAATTTGTAGTTATGACAAAAAATCTAGGCCAACACACTAGCCAGGATATGATTGGGTCCCTAAGGTCCTTAATGTCAGCCTATGACTCGTAAGGTGAGTCGTAGTAAGGACAGTAAGTAAAAATATCAAGAAGTTTTCAGGCACCAAAAACCTAGTGTGTTACATTCTCCCCCTAGATCATTCATTCCTGAATGATAAGACAAGGTATCCCTTAATAAGATTTAACACAGAAATAGCCCCACTCTTACCTACCTTTAAGAAATACAGAAAATAAAGATATCAAGGAAACCATAATTTTCTTTAACAAAGTCAGAAATCAAACAAGTTAAGAACAATACATAACTTAAGTACGATTATCTAGATGGGGTAACAAGAATGGATACTTGTACTTCATGTCCTCTTTAGCTTCCCAAGTGGACTCTTCATCCTTTTGGTTCCTCCATAGAACCTTTACCAAAGCCACATCCTTCATTCACAATTGGTGGACTTAACGGCCCAAGATCTCAATCAGGACCTCTTCATACAAAAAAGAGTCTGAAACACCACACCTTCTAATGAAACTACCAGGGAAGGATCCCACACACTTCCTTAATATTGAAATATTAAAGATCAGGTGAATTGAACCCAAACTCAAAGGCTATTCCAATTTATAAGCCACATTGCCCACACTCTTTAAAACCAAATAAGGGCTCACATAATGAGGATTGAGCGTTACTTTCTTTCAAAACCACTTCTTTCATGGGAGACACCTTCTAGAATACCCAATCGCCAAATTTAAATTCTAACACACTTTGCTTCATGTCTGTATAGGACTTTTGGTGATATTAGGATATCTTATGCCTATCCCAAATCACGTTCACCTTCTCCATAGCTTGATAAACAAAATCATGTCCAAAAAACCCAACTTCATAAACCCCAAGCCACCCAATAGGAGAATGACATCTCTAAAACACCCTGATTTTTGATTCTTATAAATTTCCTTGGCTTTGGACTTTCTGGACATTATACGACTCATCATACTAGTCGTATAGTGAGGGTACGGGTTAGGTGACCCATTCGTATGTTATCTAGTAAATTAGGTGGTTGAGTTTCTGGAATGGATATGACTTGGGTGGGTATGAGTCGTATGGTAGGCTATGGGAATTAGGTTGGGGTTTTTGTTACTTAATCCAAAGTTTAGTAGCTTAACTTGAATCTGAGTATGAGTGGGTCACTGTGAGTTATGATATAGGGTATGAGTGGTATGGTCCAACTCGTATGTTGGATAGTGTCAACCCCTCTTTATTCTACCTAAGGTATGAGCAAAGGGTATGTGTCGTATACTTGGGTATGATTGGGGCTTAGTGGTCGTATGTGGGCTAGTGTTGGGGGTCCAAGGAATGCCTAGGATACAAGTAGTGGTTACCATTCTTATGATAGGATATGGGTGGTATGGTGGAGTCGTACCCTCATGTGGGATTTTTTATGCAGTTTAAGTTGGAGGTAATTTGGACATTTCCCCTCTTAACCTCTAAGGCCCCATGACTTATAACTCTTTTGGGATATTATTTATCCTAATATTCTAATCTTAAACACTTATAAACTCTTTCAAATTCTCTCTAAGGCTCTTGGGTTAAGGAAGGCTAGGGTTTCATCAATAGCAGCAAATTGAGACTTACAAGGGTGATTTCTCTCCATCACCTTCTTAATCTAAGGTATGTTACTCCTCCCTCATTTTTAGTTCCAACTAAAGGCACATTTTATGAATTATTTTCATGGCATAAATATTGTATTGCTTTGGGTTTTAAATTACATGTTGGGGGTTTTGGTTATAACTATTAGTTTTGGTTTTCCCATGTGTTTTACTTATGGTTTTCATATTATTATGATGTTTTAAACAATTGGTTACATTAGAATGGTTAATTTGTACTAGGTTTTGGCTTTGGAAACACTATGCCTCCAACTTGTTTGATAAAATATCTATGAGAATGTTTTTGGTTAAATTGTTGGACTTTGATTGAACTATTACATGTTATAACTTGGAATTAGAACTCTAAATGGTATAAATGGTTTGGAATTGTTAAATGGTAAGGTCTTGGTGGTTATGGTTGGTCTAATTAAAAACCTTGTAGGGTACAAGGGAATCCCCTAAGAAAATATAATAATGATCACTTGTGGGGTACACGAACTCCCCCAAGTCAACTTAATAATGTAACCTATGGGTATGTGCAAATCCCTTCTTCTATAAAAGGTTGGGTAAGGACATTGCTTGCAACCTATAGTCAGTATGACGATACTACTATTTATGGCCATGGTTAATAATAAATGGAATGGTGGTTTGGTTGTGTGGTAATGATATTAATTAGGCAATAATAGTAGGGTGTCATAGCTAACCATAAAGGTGTGAGTCTAATGAACAGACACTGGAAACTCATATTTGCCGACATAAGGATTTGTCATGGAGACCATATATGATACATATGGGGTGCATAGAAATCCCCCTAAGTGCACTTGTACATATGTATCATGGAGAGCAAAAGGTACTTCAACATCCCGAACTCCTATGGCATCTCTGTTTTGTTCAGCTACATGCATCGGGGCTCGTTCAGGGGGTTACACTAGACCCATATAACCTGTGGGTGGTTCTAGGATTTTTAAGCTATAGGTTAATAGTTTTAAATGTATGCTAAACCTGATTCTCTTTCCCATCATAGTTATGTATATATATATATATATGTATAGTAATGAATGGATATGGTAGGTTTACTTGGTTTTAAAGGTTAACATTATTTTATCCTTATCCTGAGTGTATGTTAGCATTCACCTGCTAACCCATCTTTTGATGACTATATCCCCACGCGATGCATGAACCGGTCATTCTATACCTCCAACTTAGTGATCAGATTTGGGATCAGCTCAGTTAGATTGAAGTGGTGATCTTTCATATTCTGGAAGGTCCTATTTCATGTTATTCATGTTTTTACATTCTTTGGTTATTTCATAGACATTGGTTTTGGCTATGATTAGGGGAATGTCCCAACCGAATATTGTATTACTTTCGGTTAGAGTCTTTGTGGAACTACTATGGGTTAATATAGGCGGCGTTGGCCATAATGTCAGCCTCAGTATTGGCATTGGTATTAGGGATAATACTATTTGACTGTATATATGATTATTCCATCCTTTTATATTTTAGGATTATATATATATTTATAATGAAACTCATTTAGTTTGAGATGTATGGACTGGTTTATGGTTTTATTTTTGTTTAGGATATGGTTGGACTTGTTTGGGTTGGTAACGGTTATGGACCTATTCTAAAGTCTCAAATTATAATAAATGCTATCTTGTTATATGTTCAAATTTCATCCAACTCAGGGTATGCATATGTGGAGGTTGGGTTAGGTAATGAGGGTAGCCCCCGATCCTTGTTGGACTTAGGATTCCCATTACAACAAGGCCCTGGTTTAGGTTATGTCCAGATGGTATCAGAGCTTTAGGTTCATGGTCAACTATGATTCCACAAAGCCGTGTTTAGTAGAGTCTCTTTTAAGGGTTTGTGGTGAGCCATACTCATGAGAGAGAGGCTATAAGGCATTTTGGAAATGTTTCTCCTCTTTGTGTTCTATTTTAAAGCTTGGTGTCTATGTCTTAAAATCTTTTCTAATTCTATTTACTCTTTTTTTCAGATCATGTCATGATGATCTGAAGTATACAAAAACTCCTTTGTCCCAACAGGGGACAAATTTGATGGGACACACCCTACTCAGGTGATTCATACTCGGTCTAGGGGTCCATTCCTTGATATTTTTGGAGTTCTACTAGTTTCTTCTAGACCTTCTCAAGTTCTTCAAGAAGACATGATGAATGACAGATTTTTTTCAGTCAATCTATATGATTGTTCAGATTATAGCTTCTCAGGTTAAGTACGGTGCATCTGGTATTGCATCACAAGGGTTGGCCAGTTTATAAAGTTAAATCCTCCAACTTTTATTAGTGTTAAGGTGGACGAGGATGCTTGGAGTTTTCTAGGTGAAATGGAAATGATCTTTAGGGCGATGTAGGCTACGACTATGGAAGGGGTGAATTTTGTTGCCTATCAGCTAAAGGATGTGGCATACTAATGGTACGAGAATAGAAAAAGACAAGGGATAAGGTTGATGAGTTTTCTTTGTGGGAGACCTTCTCTAATGCTTTTCTGGACTGCTTCTTTCCTTATAAATTGAAATAAGCTAATGTCGAGGAATTTGTTAATCTAAAGAAGGGGAAGATATTAATCAATGAATATGCCTTGAAATTTCACCAGTTGTCTAGGTATGCTCTAGAGTTAGTATCTGATATGAGGGCCAAGATGAGAAAGTTCACTTCAAGACTTTCTTATGAGTTGATCCTTAAAAGTAATATTGCCTTGCTGATCAAGGATATAGATATTTCTAGGTTGGTTGTTCATATACAACAGGTGAAGGATAAAAATAGAAAACAGTATGAGCTAGGTGAAAGGCAGGGTAAGAAGTTTAGGTTCTTTAAGCAGGGTGGTCAACAACAAAGTAGTCGGGATAGTGGTAAGTGGCCAAACAAGAAGTAGGGGAAATATGGGTCTTTTTCAACTGTTAGTGCTCCTTACTCAAAGTAGTTGGATAATAGGCATTAGTAGGGTGGTGATAACTTCAGGGAATAGGGTGCCTAATCTCAAGCTAGTGGGGCTCATTCGACCTCATTATTTCATCTTTGTAGGTATTATAGCAAGTACATAGAGATTTCTGTGATGAGTGGATGGACAAGTGTTTTAAATATGGTCAGCCAAGCCATATGATTAGAAATTATCTAGTTGGTAAGGGTGCTTCTGCAGCAAACAAGGTTCTGATTGCCTCATCATCTTTTCCTTCACCCAGGGGTGCTGCTTCTATATTTGTTTCTGCTTCTTGTACTGGCATAGGCCAGAATATGTTATATGCTCTTACATCTCAATAGGATTCTGAGGCATCGCCTGATGTCATAACTTGTACGTTACAACTCTTTTCTCGTGATGCATATTATTTACTTAATTCGAGGTCCACTCTCTCTTATGTGACCCTATTTGTGGCTATTTATTATGATTTTGATCTCGAGGTTATTTAAGATCCTTTTTCTATTTCTACCTTGGTAGGTAACTCCGTGGTTTCTAAATGAGTTTATAGGGGGTTTTTGGTATCTGTTGGTAGTAAGAAGACCTTGGTGGATTTGTATTAATTAGATATGGTAGATTTTGATGTTATTCTGGGGATGGATTGGTTACAATCATACTATTCATCATTAGATTGTTGGACCCATAAGGTTATCTTTAGGTTCCCTGGTGAGTCGATTATTAAGTGGGAGGGTGGTTCCTTAGCTCCTAAGGGGAAGTTTATATTGTATCTTAGAGCTCAGAGGTTAATCTCCAAAGGGTATCTCTATTATTTAGTCCAGGTTAAAGATTTTAACTTGAAAGGTCCTTCTTTGTATTCAGTTCTGATTGTGAATGAGTTTCCTGAGTTCTTTCAATATGATCTTCCTGGTGTTTCTCTAGATAGGGAGATTGAGTTTGGGATTGGTTTGGTTTTGGATACTCATCCAATTTCTATTCCTTCTTATAGAATAGCTTTGGCTAAGTTGAGAGAACTCAAGGAGCAACTTAAGGATATTTTAGATAAGGGTTTCATCCATCGTAGTGTGTCCTCATGGGGTACACCATTGTTATTCCAGCGTAAAAATAGTGGTTCCCTTCGAATGTGTATTAACTATCAATAGTTAAGGAAGGTGATAGTCAAGAACAAGTATCCTCTTCTAAGGATAGATGACTTATTTGATTAGTTGCAAGGTGCCAAATTCTTTTCTAAGATAGATCTTCAGTATGGGTATCATCATCTTAAGATTAGGGAGGTCGATATCCCTAAGACAACTTTTCATACCTGGTATGGGCACTTTGAGTTCTTAGTTATGTCATTTGATTTGACCAATGACACGGCGATATATATGGATTTGATAAATAGTGTATTTCTATCATTTTCTAGATCTGTTTGTCATTATGTTCATCGATGACATTTTGGTGTACTCTAAGAGTAAGGTGGATCATGCTAATCACATTTGTTTGGTATTGCAAACCTTGAAAGAGCAATAGTTGTATGCCAAATTCTCAAAATGTGAGTTCTGGTTGAACGCTATCACATTTTTGGGTCATATATTTCCAGTGAGGGGATCATAGTGGAACCACAAAAGGTGGATATGGTTAAGAACTGGCCTAAAACTATGACTCCAATCGACATTCAGAGCTTCTTAGGTTTAGCTGGGTTTATAAGAGATTTGTGGAGAGTTTCTCGACAATAGCTACCCCATTAGCTAAATTGACTTCAATAAAGGTAAAGCTCTCTTAATTGGATGCTTGTTAGGGTAGTTTCGAGAAGCTAAAGGATAAGCTAACTTTGGCTCTGATCTTGACTTTTCCTGAAGGAAATGAGGAGTTTGTGGTTTACTGCGATGTGTCTCGAGTAGGACTTGGTTGCGTCCTAATACAACATGGAAAGGTGATTACCTATGCTTTTAGGCAGTTGAAGATATATGAGAGGAACTATCCTATCATGCCTTGGAGCTATTAGCTATGGTGTTTGCACTAAAAATCTAGTGGCATTTTCTGTATGGAGTGTACGTGGATATCTTTTCTGATCATAAGATTCTTCACTACTATCTAAGTAAGGCTAATATTATTGTTGATTCTCTTAGCATATTGTCTATGGGGAGTTTAGTTCATGTGAATAACGAGTGGAGGGAGTTGGTGAAGGATATTTACCGCTTAGATAATCTTGGAGTTTGTCTTTTTTACTTCAATAATGGTGGTGTATTGGTACAGGTAGTGGTTCGGTCATCTCTTGGTACAGAGATTAAGGATAAAAAAATGCTAGATCATGTCTTTATGAAAATCAAGGGTGATGTAGGAGGTAAAAGGTAATGTATTAGAGATCAATGGTGATAGTACCTTGCGGTACCAAGGGAGGTTGTGTGTTCCTGAGTCGATGGTTTGTGAGGAAGGATATTGGCTGAGGCACATGAATCTTGGTGTGTTGTTCATCTTATTTCGATGAAGATGTATCATAATCTCAAGGAGATTTATTGGTGGAATGGTATGAAAAAGGATGTCTGATTTTGTGGCTAAATATTTAGTGTGTCAACAAGTGAAAGTTGAGAACATAAGGCCTGGCGGTTTGTATCAGGAGATTGAATTGCCTGAATGGAACCGGAAGTGATCAATACGAATTTTACTATCGGTCTTCATCGGTATCTGAACTAATTTGATTTGGTTTGGGTCACGTGGAGAGGATGACAAAGTCAGCTCACTTCTTACCTGTGAGGACTAAATTTTTGGCTAAGGATTATGCGAGGTTGTATCTTTATGATATTTTGAAGTTGCATAAGGTACCTATTTTTATTATCTCTGATCATGGCATACAGTTTTTATCTCACTTTTAGCAGTCATTTTAGAAAGGGTTGGGTACTAAGGTTTATTTGAGTACTGCATTTCACTCGTAGATGGAAGGGTTAGAGGAATAGACTATTCATACATTAAAAGATATGCTTCATGCATATGCGTTGATTATGGTGGTAATTGGGTTAAATATCTACCTCTTGTAGAGTTTGCTTACAATAATAGCTATCATTCTAGCATTGGGATGACCCTTTTGAGGTACTGTATAGTAGTAGGTATAGATCCTATATTCGGTAGTTTGAGCTTGGTGAGGCGGATATGTTTGGCCCGAATTTGGTTTATCAAGCTATGGTAAAGGTAAAGGTGATTCGACATAGGCTTAAGGCAACCCAAAGTTGCCAAAAGTCCTATACAAATGTAAGGCGTAGGGACTTGTGTTTTGAGGTTGGGGATAGGGTATTTCTAAAGGTGTCTCCTATGAAGTTAGTAATGTGGTTTGGGAAAAAGAGAAAGCTTAATTCCCAGTATGTTGGTCCATATGCGGTTTTGAAAAAGATTTGAAATATGGTGTATGAATTGGAGTTGGCTTCTAGTTTGAGCTCCATTCATTCGATATTCTTTGTCTCTATGTTTAGAAAGTGTATAAGTGATCCTTCATTGGTTGTTACTTTGGAAGGATTGGGTATCTCGGGTTCTTTGTCTTTTGAAAAGAACCCAGTAGAGATCTTGGATCGGCAGGTTCGTCAGTTGTGGACCAAGGATGTAGCTTTGGTTAGGGTTTTATGTTGGAACCGCAAGATGGAAGAAACTACTTGCAAAGTGGAAGAGGACATGAAGTCCAAGTATCCACATTTGTTTTCTGCTCTGGATATTCATGAAATAGGTATTCATTCTTGATCACGTCTTTATTTTTTAACTTGATTGAAGAAAAGGTTGATTTCCTTGCATATTTATTTTCTTCCTTAGTTAAAGGTTGGAATGGTTATGTTGGGGTATAAGTCGGGTTTGTACTACCTTGTCTATCATTTGGGAATGAATGATCCTAGTGGTGGATACTGAAACACCCCGGGTTATGGTCCTTAAAAATTTCCTGGGTTTTTGAATTTCTAGACATCATACAACTCACCCTACTAGTCGTATGGTGAGGGTAATGGTTAGGTGACACAGTTGTATGTTGTCCAGTATTGGTGGTAATGGGTGGTTAAGTTTCTAGAATGAATACGACTAGGGTGGATATAAGTCGTATGGTGGGTGACGGGTCATAGGGTTGGGTTTTCCTCTACTTTATCTGAAACTTAGTAACATAACTTAGATCTGAGTACGAGTGGATAACCATGATTCATGAATGGGGTATGATTGGTATGGTCCGACTCGTATGTTGGACAGTGTCAACCCCTCTTGCTTCTGCTTAAGGTACGGGTAAAGGGTAAGTGTCATATACTTGGGTATGATTGAGGCGTGGTGGTTGTATGTTGTCCAGTGTTGAGGGTCCAAAGGATGCCTAGGGTAAGAGTGGTGGGTACTACTCGTATGATAGGCTACCGGTGGTATGGTGGAGTCATACCCTCCTGCAGAATTTTTTATACAGTTTAAGTTGGGGGTAATTCAGATATTTCCCCTCTTGACCTCTTAAGGCCCAACGACTTATAACTCTTTTGGAACATCATTTACCCTAATTATATAATCTTAATAACTTAGAAACTCTCTCAAATTCTCTCTAAGGCTCTTGGGTTAAGGAAGGCTAGGCTTTCATTAATAGGAGCAAATTGGGACTTACAAGGGTGATTTTTGTTGGTTATCTTCTTAATTTAAGGCATCTTACTCCTCCCTCATTGTTAGTTCCAACTAAAGGCATCTTTTCTGAATTTTTTTCATGGAATAAATATTCTATGGCTTTGGGTTTTCAATTATATGTTGGGGGTTTTGGTTATAACAGTTGGTGATGGTTTTCCCATGTCCTTTACTTATGGGTTTCTTATTATTATGGTGGTTTGAAAAATTAGATGCATGAGAATGGTTAACACTATGCCCCAATTTGTTCGATAAAATGCCTATGAGAATATTTTTGGTTAAATTATTGGACTTTCATTAAACTATTGCATGGTATAACTTGGTAATGGAACCCCAAATTGTATAAATAGTTTAAATGGTTTGGAATGGTTAAATGGTAAGGTCTTGGTAGTTAGGCTGGTATAACTGAAAACCTTATAGGGTACAAGGGAATCCCTCAAGCAAACATAAGTATGATCACTTGTAGGGTAAATGGGATACCCCCAAGTAAACTTAATAATGTAATCTATGTGTACATGGGAATCCTTTCTTCTATAAAAGGTTGGCTAACAACATTGCTTGCAAGCTATAAACAACATCACAATACCACTACTTATAGCCTTGGTTAATAATAAATGGAATGGTGGTTTGGTTGTGTGGTAATGGTTTTAATTGGACAATAATGGAGGGGTGTGATAGCTAACCATAATGGTGTGATTCCAATTGGAGGACACTAGAAACAGTTTGCCGACATGAGATTGGTCATGGCGACCATATGTGATACTTATGGGGTACACGAGAATCCCCTAAGTACACTTGTACATATGTATCATGGAGAGCGAAGAGTACTTGGAAATCCCCAATTCCTATGGTATCTCTGGTTCATGCAGCTACACGTAATGCGGCCCGTTCAGGGGGGTTACACTGCACACATATAGCCCGTGGGTGGTCCTAGGTCAATTTAATTACACATATCCAGGTTAATGGTTTTAAATACATGCTAACCCCTATTTCCTTTCCAAGAATGGTTATATATATGCATGTATAGTTGTGAAAGAATATGGTTGGTTTACTTGGTTTTAAAGGTTGGCATTATTTTATCCTTATCCTGAGTGCATGCTAGCATTCACCCACTAACCCATCTCCGAGCGTCTGTATCCCCACGTAATGCAAGAATCGGCTATTCTAATCCCCCTGCTTAGTGATCGAATTCGGGATCAGCTCGGTTGGATTGAATTGGTGAGCTTTCATATTCCTGAAGGCTCTATTTCATATCATGGATGTTTTTACATACTTTGGTTATTTCATAGACCTTGGTTTTATCCATGGTTGGGGCCATGTCCCAATCAGATACTGTTTTATTTTTGGTTAGAGGCTTTGTGGAACTACTATAATTCAGTATGGGTGGTGCCGGCAGTCGTGTTAGTCTTAGTATTGGCATTGATATTGGGTTTGATAACGTTTAGCTGTATTTATGATTGTTCCATGCTTGTATGTTTTGGGATTTTATATATATATATATATATATATATATATATATATATATTTATAATGAAACTCATTTGGTATAGGATGTATGGACTGGTTTATGGTTTTGTTTTGGTTTTGGATGTGAGTTGGATAATGGATGGTTGTATTGGTCATGGGTCATGCACCTATCCTAGAGTCTAGAATTGTAATTAACGCTATCTTGTTATATGTTAACTATTTATCTGACTTAGGGTATGTGTATTTAGAGGTTGGGTTGGGTAACGAGGGTGGTCCTGGTGTAACTTGGGATGCCCATTACAACAAGGCCCTAGTTCGGGTCATGTCAATCTCCTACCATACAAAGCCTCAAACGGTGTCATCCCAATGCTAGAGTGGTAGATGTTATTATATGCAAACTTAATGAGGGACAAATGATCAACCTAACTACCACCAAAATCGATCATATCGGATATAAGCATATTTTCCAATGTCTGAATGGTCCTCTTCCCTTGTCCATTGTCTGAATGGTCCTCTTCCCTTGTCCATCCGTCTGAGGGTGGAAAGCAGTGCTAAGAGTCACCTTAGTTCCCAAATCTCTCTTAAAGTAATGCCAAAAGTTTGAGGAGAACTGAGTACCACGATCAGACATAATATAAACGGGCATATTATGCAACTTGACGATCTTCTGAATGAACATCTTTGCATAATCCTCAGCCGAGTAATTAGTTCTCATAGGTAGGAAATGGGCAGACCTAGTCATCCTATCCATAATAACCCAAATCAAATCAAACTAAGGGCGAGACCTTAGAAAACCAGTAATGAAATCCATCTTAATAACTTCCCACTTTCATTCGGGCAACTCAATCTCTTTAGACAACCTACCAGGTCTCAAGTGCTCCACCTTCACTTGTTGACAAACCATACACTTGGTTACAAAATTCGCCACATCCTGCTTCATGTTATTCCACCATTAGATCTCTTTCAAATCATGGTACATCTTTATTGATCCGAGATGAACGGTGTACCCAGTCTTGTGATCCTCACCCTAGATCCTCACTCGTAACCCATCAATGTCGGGAACACATAACCTACCTTGGTACCTCAAGATACCATTACCACCAATCTCGGAAACCATCACTTTCTATTTTTCCCACGTCACCATTAATACGCATCAACATAGGATCCAAAACCTTCTTCTCTTTCACCTTCTCACAAAGTGATATCTTCACTACCTCTCGCACCATTACACCACCATACTCAGAGTCCAAGAGACGAACTTCAAGATTAGCCAGCCGGTGAATATCCTTCACCAATTCTTCCTTCACCTCCTCGACGTGACATAAGATCCCTATTGACAACCTTCTAAGAGCATCATCAACCACGTTAGCTTTACCTGGATAATAGTGAAGACTCATATCGTAGTCCTTGAGCAACTCAAGCCACCTTCTCTACTTGAGATTCAACTTCTTCTGGGTGAACAGATATTGCAAACTCTTATGGTGTGAATAGATACCAATATAAAACCCATAAAAATAATGGCGCCAAATTTTCAAGGCAAAGACCACAACCAACAGTTCTAAGTCATGTGTCGGGTAATTCTTCTCATGAAATTTCAACTATCTAGAAGCATAGGCTACGACCTTACCTTGATGCATCAACACACAAACCTGTCCCACATGTAACGCATCACAATAAACCAAAAAACCCTCGGTACCCTTAGGTATGGTCAAAATGAAAGCCAAAGTCAACTTGTCCATCAACTTCTCAAAGCTACCCTCATAAGCACCAGACCACAGAAACTTCACTTTCTTTTGGGTCAACATAGTCAATGGAGCAGCAATCAAAGAAAACCTTTCCACGAACCTCCTATAGTACCACGAATAAATCCATGAAACTTTAAATGTCAATTAGAGTCATGGTTGTAGGCCACTTCTTACCTGTCTTAACTTTCTTTGGATCCACCATGATCACCTCACTCGACACAACATGACCCAAATAAGTCACTACATTCAACCAGAATTCGCACATGGAGGATTTAGCATACAACCGTTGATCCTTAAGAGTTTTCAACACTGTGCAGAGGTGATCCACATGATCCTCCTCATTCTTGGAATATACCAAAATGTCATCAATAAAAATGATGACGAATAACTCCAAAAAATAATGGAATATCCAATTCATAAGATCCATAAACACTTCCAACGTATTAGTCTACTCGAAGAAAATCATCAAAAACTCAAAATAACCATAGCAAGTTTGGATAGCAGTCTTAGGGATACCTACCTCCCTAATCCGCAACTAATGATAACCCAACCAAATATTAATCTTAGAAAAGTACTTAGCTTCCTGAAGCTAGTCAAACTGATCATCAATCCTCAGAAGAGGGTATGTATTATTTACTATTACCCTATTCAACTAACAATAATCTATGCTCATTTAAAGGGACCCGTCCTTCTTATGCATGAACAACATAGGAGCACCCCATAGAGACACACACTTATCAAGAAGGTCTTTCAATTGCTCCTTGAGTTCTTTCAACTAAGATGGAGCTATTCTATAAGTTTGGATAAAGATAGGATGAGTTTCTGGTAGGACATCAATGCCAAAAGCTATTTCCCTATTGAGAGGAACATAAGGAAGATCATTGGGGAATACTTTGGGAAACTCTTTAACAACGGGAACGAATGGTAATGAAGGACCCTCTGAATTAGTATCTTTAACCTAGACCAAATAATAAGACACCCCTTAGAAATCAATTTCCAGGCTCTAAGTTACGAAATGAATCTTCCCTTAGGCACTATGGAACTACCTTCCCACTTTACCACTAGCTCAATCAAAAATTAGAAATTGACCATTCAAGTCTGACAATCAAGAGAGTCGTAGCATGAGTGCAACCAATCCATCCCCAAGATCACATCAAAGTCTATTATATCAAACTCAATCAAATCCCCCAAGGTCTTCCTACCACAAATCGATACCATACAACCTCTATTGACCCTTCTAGAGAAGATGGAGTCACCCACTGGGGTAGACACAAAAAGGAACCAATAATACAATCAGGACCCAAAACAAAATGAATAGCTACATATGGGGTCATATAAGAAAGAGTAGACCTCGTATCAAGCAAAACATACATATCATGGGAAAAGAGTTGTAATGTATCAGTGATAGTATCAGGAGAAATTTGAGATTCCTGATAGTGGCAAGAGCAAAAAGGCTGTTTCGACCAGTGCCGAAGACGAAAGTAGCACCCTTTGGTGTTGGAACTGAAGATGTGGCAGCCCAAACCTTATCATCCCCAATAGCAACCCTGAATTATGGACAATCTCGTTAGAGGTAGCCCGACTTACCATACTTAAAGGATTTATTCCTCCCCTCCTCAAAAAATCTATGATGCATGTGCATATAGAAATAGCAAGAGGGACAAGATAGGGTTGACTAAAATCCACTGCCTGAGACTGGGCACCCTATGCCCTAGACCCGTTGTTTCTCTGAAAATGGTGATCACCAGACATCTTAGGATATGAAGTACTTACAGTAGAATAGGAACCAAAATTGCCCCACTTCTTCTTAGACCATTTTCCACCATCTCTACCATCTTGCTGCTGACATCTACCTTGGTCTAAATACTGAAACTTCGTGTTCTGTCTTTCACACATCTCTACTTTTTTTTCTTCTCATTTTCCACTTATTTCAGATTCAACAAAAGTTTAAAGATGTCCATATCCTTGATTAATAGGGAGGCCTTGCTATCAAAAATAAAATCATGGGACAACCTAGAAACAAATTTCCTCATTCTAGCCCTCATTCTAGATACTAACTCAGGAGCATAACGCAACAACTGATGAAACTTCAAGGCATACTTTTTTACTTTCATCCCACATTGCTTCAAATTTAAGAATTCCTCAGCCTTCCTCTCCCTTATCTCCTGATGAAAGAAGCTATCAAGAAAAGCACTCGAGAAGTCATCCCACAAACCTAACTTAGCATCACCACCCCTAGACTGATCTCACTCCTTATTCCACTAATATTTCATATCCTTCAATTGATATATAGTGAACTCCATACCTTCCACATCACTAGCATACATCACATGGAAAATTTTCTCCATCTTATCAATGAACTCTTGAGGATTCTCCTCAACCTCAGTACCAATAAAAATTGGAGGGTTCAGCCTCTTATATTGGCCAACCCTGGTGGCTGCAGAAAAAATTAAAACTGCAAGGGGACTAAATTGACGTAACTGAGATGTCATCGACTGGGTCAATGGATCAATAGAATGATAGGACTCATCATTAGTAATATCTCTTGGAGGTGATTAAGCAGGGATGATACTAGAGGGAAAAGTATCAGTGGGGACTAGTGGAACTCTACTAGGGAAATTAGAAGCAGTGACCTTATATCGAGTCTGAACAACTTAAGTAGGTTGAGCTCTATCAACATTGTCCTCAGACGGGATAGAGTGGTTTCCACCAGCATCAGATCTTCTTGGAGGCATGATCTGAATTGAGAAAAAATGGGCATTAGAGGAGATTTCAACACCATAGATTCTATAGACTGAAAGTAGATCACAAGGAAGGGAAATATTCCTAAATGACTCATAGCTTCTCTGTTTTAAGTGTGACGCACTACATACCTATAAAAGAGACTCCCCTTGACACGGCTCTATGGACACCTAATAACACCAAACCTAGGTTTTGATACCATCTTTTTCATAACCCAAACTAGGGTCTGGCCGTGACTGGCATATCAAGTCCAATAAGGACCTGAGACCACCCCTGCTCTTAACCAAATAGGAAACGATACCTCCAACAGTGACTGAATTCCAAACATATAAAAAATAGCAGAATATAAGCCCAAAGAATTTAAAACATGTCTATAGCCAATAAATGTTAACCAACCAAAAGAACCAACACTACTACCCAAGTCCATAGTATTCCACAAAGTCGTCTAACACACCAAAATAAATATAGTGTTGGGACATGCCCCCGACTCTAACAATGAAAGTAACAATGATAATGATAATGTTAATACAAACTCTTCAATTCTAGTTTATGAAAAGAAACCTATGAAATGATCAAGTCTTCTGTAGAATAGAAGCTCGCCACTTTACTGAAAATGACCGACGAACTGAGCCGATCCACCTAACACTACATAGTAAAAGTAGAAGTATCTCTGGTGCCAATACTGCTTGGGGATACAACATCTGAATATAGTTAGTTGGTTGAGCACTAGCATGTAAATCAGGGATAAGGATAAAATAATGACAATTCAAAATTCTATTCAACTCAATATACATGTTCACATATATTTGTGCATACATATATCTATATAATTATATAACATGCTGGGATAGGAAACGAGGCTTAACATGGACTTTAAAACTTTAACCTAGATTGTGTAGCTTAATCGTCATTTAATAGTACCCACCGGCTCTATAGGCCCCAACTCTCACCCCATGGTCAAGCCCCAATGCGTGTAGTGGCATGAATCAAAGAATAATATCATATAGATATACGGGGACTCAAATCTACCAATCATATACTAAGGTCACTTAAGCACCTGATTATGTAATGCAATATGAGGGAATCAAACCTCCCAATCATAATAATAAGGTAGACTCAAACCTCCTGGTCATAAGCGACGGGGATAGAACCCGAGGCCATTTTGACCCTCTGTACTGCCAAATACGATTTCTAGTATTGGTCCCACGGGACCTCCATATTCATCGCACTACATACTCTTCTTTTAAAGCACTATCAAAAGATTTATCACACATTCCCATTTATTGGACCATAGTACACATTTAGGCATATACTATTTGTATCTTCATACAAACTATACTTACAAGGTATCATCAACAGGCCCAATCAATTTTACTAACTCGGGAGAACAACTCTCTTTGTTCATTAATACAAGGATAGGAAACACTAACTACCTTTGTTCATTAATAAACCATCATGTTTCAATAACCTCTTTAAATCATGAAATTGTCCCAAAAATAGTTCAGTGCAATTATACTCATGCTCAAACAACTTTCACAAAATTTGGATTAGGGTTATTACCAATTCAATTGTAAATATTCATAAAATTTGGAGAAATTGCAATAACCTAGTTTATTTACAATGCCCATGCATAAAATTGTATTCAAAACCACCATTTAAACATAAACAATGCATATGTAAACATGAAACATTACCGAAATAACAATCATTCAAAATTCTTAACCCATATTTGAAAACCACCATCAATACCACATGGATAACTATTTTAACACATGCTTTTACAAAATAATAGTCGGGGAAGAGTAACATGCATAAAATATCAAGGTTTATGGAGAGAATTTGACCTTTGGAGCTCTAATTAAACAACTTCTTAGAAACCGTAAGTATTTTTCTTAAGAGAATTTAGAGAGTTTGAGAGAGTGTTTTGATTTTTAATAATATGCTAATGAAGTCCCAAAGAGGGTTTTAAGTCATAGGGACTAAGTAGGGTAGGAACGAATTACTAGGATACTCTTTATTAAAAGACTGAAAACTGATGCTGAGTCGCTACTGGTGACCTCACGTCTTGTAGGGTCACACTAGGAATTGTTTAGTCCAGTCTTATTATGGACAGTGTCAAGGGTCACCCTACACTGGTCTAGTTATGAGTCGCACCATACAACTCGTATCTAATCCTTAGACTCATATCATACTAGTAGCAGTCACAATAGGAACTTAAGGATAGTGCACAGATTTTCTTATGATTCACACCATACGACTTATTATGAGACCCTAGACTCATAGGGTCCATGTCATAGTCAAGACATAAACTCAAGGACAACATACTGGCAAGGCTATTATTGTTTCCCTCAGACCCACAATGATACCCTACGACTCATAAGGTGAGCCATAGGGAGGACAGTAAGCTCAAAGATCTAAAATTTTTCAGGGACCAAAAACCAGGGGGTTACGTTGTGGTAAAACCATGGACTAAAATTTATCTCGGTTAAATATCTAAGGCACCATTTTTATTTCAAAAATCTCATAAATCATCCATTAAGGTGGTACAATTCCCGTTATGAGAGAATTCATTTTAAAAGTGAAAGTGGGAATAAATCCTTTATTAGGAAAATAGTAGTAAAACAAAGATTTTAGTTGGAATTATACCACTAATTAAGCATGAAGGTACCATAATCTATTCATTCCATCACCAATATCCAAAAAATATAACCATAAGAATCTAAACATCTATAGACTAAAATCACGCCCTTGGTAATGATAGAGTACTTACCTAGAGTCCAACTGGTATAGTAACCACAACCTCGATCCCAATACATATACCTAGAATAATATCATTACTATAATCTAGGAATCTATGATAATCCACCAAGTCAAGTAGTAAACCTTATACTAAAGGATCCTTAACCTCAACTATCTTCAAAATGCTAATAATCTAGAGTAATAGGATCCTATAATCATAACTAGTATTTCATCTTAGGGGTCGGTTTACCCTTTTATCTCCAAACTCATAAATTAGGCTAAGTGACAGTATCATACCCATATTATTTTGTAACATTCTTACCTATCATAAAATATATATCATATACAATATATCATACACTATCTCATGAAGAAGAGTAGACCAAAGCCTCCCTTGATGCCAAATCACAAGTTTGGAGTTATCCATAAATGGTCTGCAATTGCTCTAAGATCCCAAAACACTGTCATGCTAACAAACTAGTAATCTATACGTCATTAGGAGAAAAATGAGACCCATATTTCTATATAAAGGGTCACGTTATAATTCATGTTAGGAATGGACCTGTACAGCCTGAAAATAAATCCATCACGAGGTACCTCGAAGGTTAAGGAATGTGTGCTGAAAAGTTGAGCACAAATGGTACTAAATTAGGGCCCAAATCAATCCCTAAAGTCTAGGGATTTAAAGAACTAATACCTAAGAATTTACCACAAAATGGGATGGAAATTGATAAAAAAAATAATGGCAAATGACTGAAGAGTGTTAGGCTAACTTACTTTAGCTTCAATGGATGATTAACTACTTTTTCCTCTCTTTAAGCTCTCAAAATAGCATAAAAATGGTGAAGAAAATAATGAAAAATTAGGTGAAGATAGGGGATTTAATAATCCCCATGTGCCATATAAGTGTTTACCAAATTGCTTAAGTAATTGTCGCAAAAGCGGCACCTCAACTGCTAAAGTGCTCTTGAACTAGTGTGCTGGACTATTCTTTATTAACCATGTGCCCCCTTAAATTTTTATACAAAGCTTTGTTGGTTTGGACCCCTTTTTGTGGGCCCAACAATATGTTTTAAGTTTGGTATTTATATTGGCGTCCGATACATTCAGGTTTGCAAGTAAAACTTATGCCTTAATATAAATAGTTTCCTAATAAAGGAGGCTAAAGCGACGACTGGGCCGCTAAAGAGGTCTGCTAAAGTGGACACTGTTTGTTTAAGCGGCCCTTGGACAAATGGAAAATGCTGCTAAAGTGACTTAATGTCTCTAAAGTGGTAACCGCTTAAGCAGTCAAATGGTTGCTTAAGACGTTGTACAAGAAACCTGATGCCTCAAAGAACTGCTTAAGCAATTGCACCAACAATCTAATGCATCAGATTTTCTATGTCCTGAATGAACTCTAATTGGGTGCTCGATATTCATGTGCCACCCCATGCACACAAATAAACTATGCTACCACACCAATTTTGACATTCTAGACTTAATAGAACTATCAGAACTTTTATACAAGTTTGTTTTGACTAAATATAGGGCCCACACCTATAGTTCCATTTTCTTGTAATCAAACCAATAGCCCAAAATGAGTCTAAATGCCTCGGTATCTGAACCAAAGGTTCCCCTAGCCTAAAATTAATGTGTAGAAGCTACTGGAACTGTTGATATTGTCATTCGAGGTTGTCTACTAGGAGTTTTGGTCTGAGACGAATTCCTTAATAATAAAGGCTCCAAAATAAGAAAATGATCCTAAAACCTAAATAAACTGTCCAATAACCAAACCGATAGTTCTGAAAAGTCATAAATGAACTATAACAGATGTGGGAAGGCTCAGAATACCACGTATATGGCTAAATTGAGGAAATAACATAAAGGTTAATTACAAAATTCACTAGTAAAAGGACTTTTATACACAAAAGTCAATGGATAGAAAGAGCACGAAAGCACAAAGGGGTGAGGTACTGGCCCCACATTCTCCAAGCACGACAACCCCAGCTAACCTCTATGGAGAGACAATGCTTTTAAGAGATATTACATAGGTTTTCCTTTTTCAACCAAACTCCTTTCTTCACTTCTCAAATAACCAAAACTCGACCTGAACAACCAACTGGTCTCTAATAGAACTAAGGAAGGTTGATGCATGCAAATCCAAGCCACAACACATAGACACCAGACAAATACTAGCACAACCAAGGAAAAACTCAACCAAGCCAAGGAAATCCAAGGCATGAATCATATTACTTACGCAATATCCAAATATAACCCTCTTTTGCCTTTCTAAAGTTGATATCTACTCTGAACCACTAAAAATATCATTCGATTCTTGTCTGTACAACCCTATCATACGACCTCATAGAATAGAAGTTGATCCTCTGATAATTCATAATTTTAAGCATTAAAATAATCGTATTAGCCATTATTTGGGAAGAAATAGGAAATTGTCATAGTCTACAATCTATGCCAATGTTATAACGGGTTAGGATGACCCTCAAAACTGTTGGTTAGAAGTTCAAAGCACAAACTCCCAAAACCAAATTATCCGCTCCAACATGTCCACCCAATTGAGGAAGAAGTCATGTAGAATCTAACTGGAGTACATATCTTTCTCTAAGATGACAATCAAAATTCTAGCAAAAAATAAAAAAATCAAGTTCAAAAGTAGAAGAAACCATTATCAAGGACAATGGGCTTTCACTTGTAACTCAATCAATCACTATCTATTTGAACTGGAAAGGGACGAACAAATAAATAAATTGTAGGCTTAGTCAGCCTATAAGTGAAATCCCTACTGAGATAATCTGAAAGCTATGACTACAACCAAGCTTTACAACTCCTGGTTGAAATCTCAACCAAAGTTGAACTGCTATCTCATCTATAACCAAACCTGTAGATGTGTAACACCCAACTACCAAAATGCATCAAAACCCTCAAGCTGTCATCCCAAGGCATCCAATCCAAAATTAAAGCCGACAAGTCTAAACTAAGAAAAAATACCAAACTTATCCTTTCTATCTAGGATTAGTCATATCCCAACTATATCCTTGCCAGGACCAAAATTGAAATAATGCTGAGAATTAATATAATAATGAAGGATAAAGCACATACTGAAAGCTTAAGCAATCAAATTTGTATCTTTCGGAGGGTATGAATCATCAAAGCATACGCAAGAACTGACCAAGACGGTAATCTAGACTAGTATTAGCCAAAACTCTAGCAACTCAGAGAATTGTAACCTTAGCTAAAAACTAGTCAATCCAATGAGCCATCCAAATCAGTGAATACCCAACCTACTAACTTAAGAAAATGTGACATGAAAAATCACCTATCTCTTTCTCCCTTAACACCACTAGAATAAGAACCACATTATAATAAGAATAGAGTACCCAACTTAATACAATTACCAAGATTAAGTTATCATCAAGAGACAAACCCAACCAACTTAAAAGGCATGCCCAAGACCTTTCCACATTAGTATTAAGACAACTATCATGCGATGAACTAGCCAAATTAGAAGAACAGACACTAAATTGGTCAACCCCAAAAATGGGCTATATAGAGAAGAATAGTCGGTGCTAAAATCTTCACAAACCGAAAGGCCAATCCTAGAAAATCTAACTTAGAAATAGGCATATAACAAAATTGCCAACTCTAGAACCATTAAAAACCAAGATAGGGACTACCTTCACTTTTATAACCTACTCAATATCCAACTTAACATGGTAAATAAAAGAGGAAAATGACCAACCTCATTTAAATATAAGAGAGAATCCATCTAACTGAGCTAGCTTTCTAGGATGATAAAAATCAAATTTTGGCTAGATAATACTAGTCTAGCCATTTATCAAGCAAGGATCGATCAACATCAAACAATGGCAACAGAAATACCAGTGTAAAAGTAAGTGGAACAAAAAATAAAAATCAACAACAAGTACCACTCTAGGGTCATACGAAGACCAATATGCCACAGTAATTAGGACTCAAACACAAATACTATGCTCCAACGAAAATATCACTACCAATTGGCCATATCCACTACTAAAAAAATCATCTATAGGGGTTTCATACAATTGTGAACTCTATACCAAAGAACACAACAATCAGTACAAACCTACCATGGCATATAATCATCAATGTGTATAAAAAAACCTATACATATGATGGCACAGTTCACTTTCTCATAATACTCAAGCTTTGAGACCAATTGTTGAAGTTCATCATAGTAAAAAAATAAAATCAAATGAAAAGTTAATGGAAAGAAATGAAAGACACACTTATCATAGTGGAACTCGAAGTCACATGACTAACGTGCTCAAAAGAGTACGAATCTTTGTGGGTCCAAGCTCAAATTGAGCATATGAATTATTAGTTGAGGTACTAAGTGCACTACCTATATCTAAAGGCTTCAAAACACTAGGAGATTTTCTAGATATGCTGGGTACATTCTCTGGACCAATGACTGACCTCTCTATAGTCTTAGCAAACCCCTAAATCCCTAACCTAGTGAGAAACACAGGTTGACCCCAACTTGATGGACAACTAAAATTAGGAGCACTCCCTACTAAAATGACTATTCTCTCTACAATCATAAAACTATTTATTAACTTTAGGATGACAAGAAATATATGCTAACCCCATCTGAATAACTAGCTCATATCTCAGGTACTCTTTAGACCAATGACCAATCTCACCACGACCATGAAAAACTTTTGAAATACTTTGAGGTACCGCGCCCACTGATCCAGAATAGCCTCTACAACTTAAAGACCTATATCGAATATTGCGCAAGGTCTAATAAGAAATCTACCTACTATGATCACCACAATTGATCTAAGAGCCACCTATAATAGAAAATACTACCTGTGTAGAACTAATAGGTTCCATGTAAAGCTGATCTCTACTAGGAGGATCCTCACTACTGCATGGAATGCTAATAGAATTGTACTAATAACATTGTTTCTTACTACCACCTCCATAAGTCTCAATATATGCTCTTTCTATAGACCTTACAGGATCAACAACTTGGGAGAAAAAGACCTAGCTGCTATCAAATATTTTGATACTAATAGGGTGGCAGGGCTAATCCTCTAATAAATCCATACACCATCTCAAGCTCTAAAGGATACATCATAGAAATATGCCTGACCAACTTAGTAAACCCAAAATCATACTCTAAAACCATACAAAATGTTGGAATATGCATGACCTACTTAGGAAACCCAAAATCATACTCTAAAACCATATGAAATATTGATGAACACCGATAAATCCAACTTTATCCTTAGAAATACTAGATGAACCAGACCTCATATCTAGTTATAAGCTTCCTGTAAAAAGACTCAAAATCCCTAATGCTGAATATTAAAAAGCCAAAGCAGTTACAAACTCTATCTGAGCCTAGGTTGGCCCCAAATCCTTGATATGATACTGACGATCTTTGATGTTAACCTTTGACTCTCTAGTTTAATATTTCATAAAAGCTTAAGAAAACTCATGTCAAAGTTCTATATGTATCCATCAATAACCTCATATCATCCATCAAGGACAAAATATAGTCAAAGAATACACTTGATGTTCATTGAAATATGGACACACCATAAGGAGTCAAGAATAAAATTTACCAAAATTCCTTGTAGCTTCAAGAAGATAGGATACAAACGTCATGAAACCAATCTCAAAACTCTATTACACACTTAACTCTTGTACCAACATACTAGTAAACCTAGGCTCTGTATTAATTTATCACGACCTAATTTTTTAGGTCATGATGGAACCTACTATAAACCACTAGTAGGTAAGATGACCCATAGTACAAAACCACTAGTAATGGACTATCCAACAAAATAAAAGGAAGAAGTGGAATAAATATAGTACAAGGGATAATATATACATATGTAGTAGTCCTAAAACCTTAAAAAGTTAGTACAAGAGCTTTTAATGCAATAAGAGTATAAAATGAAATACTAAATAAATATACATGTATAACTCATCTCTTAATACAACATAGAGATCAGTCTAGTCCATAAATCCAAGAGTACTAATACTCTGAATGCCAAGAACTCACCCCAAATCTTTGATCCATAGAAGCTTCACACAATGTATAAAACAAAGGTGAGAACTTGTACTTTGATCTGTAGGCAAGAGAAGTATAGTATGAGTACAAAATATGTAGTATTCAGTAGTCCACTACAAATATGTAAAGACTAAAAATATGTAAAAAATTTTATTTTGTGTGATTTGACTATTTTACCCTTCGCTATATTGCATTATGGTATTTCTGGGTATGGAGGTGATTGGCACAGTTCTTGATGTAATTTGGTACCATTTGTGTTATATTATTGCTTTTGGATCTTTTAAGAGCCTTATTTTAAACTTTTGTGGTTATATTTGATCCATGTGATATATGGCTAGACGAACTATGCCAGTAGATTCAAAACGTTGATTTTAGTGAAGTAACATAGTTGGTGTGGTTTTATGGCTTTTAAATCTCATTTTGACCTATGTTTGGAAAATTATGATTTTGGGTTTTGGGAGTTAACTTTGTGAAAATGATGTTTTTCCAAAATTTTGATATCTCCATTGAGTCTGGAGTGTTGAATTTTGTGTGATTACATGGTTCATTTGCATATATCGGATTCCAAATAAATCTCCAACACCCCGTCGACATTCATTCTATACTTAGAAAATTTGGTTTACCAAGTGGCACCAGCAGCCTGGATCACAAAGGGTAAAACTCATTTGAGGAATGTGTTTTATGCCTTATGCATCGATTAACCTAATATGTATATATAGCTCCTTTTGCCTGACTTTTGCTCAATTTTTATCATTTCTCTTGACTGCTAAACCTGAAAATTGTGTGAAAGCTTAAAAGTGAAGCTTGTGGGTGTTTGTGAAGCTAGATTAACATCTATTTCTTTATTCTCTTATAGATATAAGATTAGAATTCACCCTTTTCTTTATCAAATTTCTTGATTAATTATTCAAAAACCCCAGAACCTTAGTACTTGATTTATCCCCATATCTAAACCTTTTCACTTGAATAATGTTCTTAATCATATAATTACTAGTTTTTCCCCAATTTCATCTTTAAAAAAACTTCAATTCTTAATTTTAATTTTTATTTCAAAGATTTTACCTGGTAACTTCAAAAAAGGCTTTTCTTTGATTTGAACCACATTTTGATTCAATTTGACTTGGATTTTCAGCTGTATATTCCTAAAGGTATGGGGAATATGTTTTTGAAATAAAGTTATTATTTTTTCCTTTTTTTTTGATAATCTATTTTGGTGGTCCATTTTGACCTCAAATAAAAAGTAGGCAATATGGGTATTGTTGGCCTTGTTTTGATGCATAGATTTTATATTTGTTAATTTTAGTTAATTTCAAGACTATTCCTAAGAAGTATGTATTTGTGGTTAAAGTATTGCAGACCAATTTCAGCCTTTGAGGTAGGTTATTGCTTAACTCTTTCAGACTGGATTAGGTAGTAAATATTGGAACAAAATGCATGTTAAGGATAGGAACTAATCTTGATAAATAGATATCTATTTATTGTGTTGTATGGGGGCCTATATATGATGTAATTGTTTAAATTGACATATTATGCAATATGTATAACTGTGTGGGGTCCTATGTGATGTGATAGTCTAAAATACATGTTAGTAGTTATATTGTGTTTCTGTAAATGGCTTTTTGTAATACTGTTGGTGTATTATGATATATTCATGCTTGTTAGCATATGAAACATGTGGAAATTCATGGATGAAGGAAAATAATTGGTGGATATTAGCTCACGTTGTTATGGAAATATAAAATTGTGATCGGTTATGGAGATATATAATTGTAGTTTGTTATGGAAATACTCATTGTAATTGGTTGTAAGCATTACATCTTTGTATTATACTCATTCTTGAAACAAATGGTTCCACCATGGCAACATCTAAGAAACACTGGCAATACCTTTTATAAAAACCTTTCGGAGGGAAGTGCTGAGAAGAAGATATTATGACACCTTATAAAACTCTCCCCAAAGGAAGTGCCAAGGAGAATATATGGATATATATGAATTGAAGAACCCTTCATGGATCCTACTTTGAGAGTTTTTCTTTCATGGGTGTAAATTGAGGTTGCACGACGACCTCGTGAATTATCATCATCATCTTATTATATATTGCACTTACTTTATTATGTTCATGTTGTGATTGAATTTTCATACCTTTATGTGTTCTATCTTTCTCTAAGTATACCTGACTATCTTTTATATACATGTTCTTCCCTATTTCTAAGAGTATGTGATATGATGTATATTTGTGTTCTACCGAATTGTGTTGTTGCAATATATGTGATACATATACTAGAACTATTAGTGCAAGTGGTATGGGCTACCATTGTGGGATATTTTTCTATTTTAGGTGATGCGCCCTTATTGTATATTTTGCATTCTTTATTTTTTACTTTGCTCAGTTTTCCTATGATACCTACTGAATACAAGTGAACCGTAGTCATGCTTTCTGTGCTCTTTTGGTACAGTTCCTAGTTTGTGTGTGCCCCATATTGGTTAATTAGGGTGATATCTAGTGCCTTCAAGGTAGTGGTTGACTTTCAGGCATCCAGATATATTGTACTACCTTTCGTATAGACTATGTCTTTATTATCATATCAAGGATAGAGTTCTTCTTATATTTTGGACATCTTATGTATTTCATTTGGAATCGG
Source organism: Capsicum annuum (assembly GCF_002878395.1). NCBI lineage: Eukaryota > Viridiplantae > Streptophyta > Magnoliopsida > Solanales > Solanaceae > Capsicum > Capsicum annuum. The sequence continues at coordinate 60,412,827 of NC_061117.1, forward strand.
GTTGTACAAGATATGTTCTTATATTGTTGACACCAGGTTTTGGGAAGTTATAGATGTGGTGTTGATTATATTCTTTCCATATATATTATATTAATATGCTTTGGCTTTATTCTAGAAGCCTTATCTTGGGGGTATTTCTATCTCTTCCCCTTTGTGTATTAGTTTGTATAATCTGCTTACAAGTCAAGGTTTTCCATAATGAGTTCCATCATAACCCTTGGATTTTAGGTCTTGACAAATTAGTATCAGAGAAGCCATGTTTTCATTGGTCTCAATGATGTAAGAATGGGATGTCTAATAGAGTCTCACAAATTAACATGTAGATTTTTGTATCTATATTTGAGAAGCTATAAGATTTCTTTAGGAAACTTCCCTTATTTTATTCCTTATCTTATAAATTTCTTTCATACCTTGGGTTCTGAGCTATGTTTTATTCTTTCTATGCAGATAGTGTTGTCTAGGTCCTACAAGGTCAGAGATGTAGAGCCTTCTCCTAGAAGGTGAGCCTCAAGTCATGGACGGACTCGAGAGAGTAGATAGGCCTGTGGTTCATCCCCATCTAGGAGGAGTGCTAGTGGACTCTCTTATGAGCCTTGTGATAAGAAATTTAGAGGTATGGGTTCTACTCCAGTTCCTCATAGTTCATCTACCCTAGTCTTTGAGGGGTTGTTGGGGCATTTTCTGACCCACTTAGAGGGTTATCTTTTGGTTATGCTGGGTGTTCCTATTATCCCAAGTCTGGATCTACCTATTGCACCTGCTTTTATTTTGGGTACTCCTCAGACTCCAAGTCCTATTATTATTTTAGCACCGATATCTAAGCATAGTGTTATGATATTGGAAGTTCAGCCTTTGTTTATGTTACCTCCTCAGATGGGATCGTATCCTGCTAGATTTACTATGTCTCTCGTTGCTGCGGGTACTATTATGTCTTCTTAGGATCAGAAGAGATTTGTGAGGTTTACTCACTTAGGTCCTTCTAAATTCAGTGGAGTTGTGGATGAGAATGCCTATAAGTTCCTACTTGGTGATAAAGAGAATTTCCATTTCACTTGAGTTGCATAGGGTTGCCTATACTACCTATTGGTTGAAAGAGGCTTCTAAATATTGGTGGAGGTCACTGTTTAATTGCAGACCTCTTGATTCTCCTGATATTACTTGGGATCATTTTGTCTATGCATTTCTGGGGAGGTTTGTGCCTTACTGCCTGAGGAATCAAATGTTTTATGAGTTTGATTTTTGGAATAGGGCTCCATGACTGTAGAAAAGTATGAGGCATGCTTCCATACCATGTCCATGTATTCCAATGCAAGTATTTCCACCAAGTTTAAGAAGATTTAGAATTTTGTGAAGGGTTTTGATGTCTCCCTTTAGTTGGCTACATCATAAATGGTTGTGTTTGGGGCATCTTTTAGGAGTATAGTGGATCATGCTAAGATGACTGAGTGTATTCTTCAGGCTTCTTAGGAAGGCACCCAAAAGGTGCACCATTTTGGTGAGGTTAGAGGTCAGGTTTCTCATGGTAGAGATTTTAAAGGTTTTCATGGATATTAGGGTAGGCCAGTGCAGGCGGCTTTGCATAGTTCAGGTGTTGGAATTTTTAGTTCACCAATTCAAGGTGTTTATTTGGGCCCAGTTGTACCTTCTTCTATTGAGTCAAAATGTAAGGGTTTCTTTATGTGTATTATGATTGTCCGTGTGGCTAAGGACTATCCATGTTATGTGACTAGAGCTACTCCTATTTCTTCTATAAGAGTTAGAGGTGCTCCAGAGGTACAAGGGGCAGAGGTAGTGTAGCTTGTGGTGGTGGTCGTAGGGCCACTTAGGCAGTTGGTGGTTGTGGGTAGTGCTATTATATAGCAAGCAAACCTGAGGCAGAGGCTTCAGATGTTGTGATCATAAGTATCTTCCTCATTTGTTTCAGACCCGCACCTATATTATTTGATCCTAGATCGACTTTCTATTATGTGTCTATGTATTTTACTTTGCGTTTTGATTCTATTAGTGAGCCTCTTGCCATGCCTATTTGTGCCTCTACCTCAGTAGGTGATTCTTTAGTGATGGGTTGGGTGTGCTGATCTTATGTTGTGACTTTTATTGGGTGTGCGACCTTGGTAGATTTACTGTATTAGATATGGTTGATTTCGATGTTATTTTGGGTACGGATTGGGTTGCTCCTTATCATGTTGTCCTATATTAATTTTCCTAAGACTGTGACATTAGCATCGTTGGGTATTCCAAGGTATCTTTGAAGGGTGCGCTTCATTCGGGACCAGAGGATCATATATTATGTTCAGGATCGTAGGTTGGTTGAGAGGGGATGCTTATCTTATTTGGCTCATATTCGTGATACTAGTATGGGTTCACCTCCTTCTTTGGATTTTGTTTGTATTATCCATGAATTCAAGGATATGTTCCCTATGGATTTTTCTGGTATGCCTTTGGATTGTGATATTGATTTTTCTATTGATATTGAGCTAGGCACTAATGAGTGGTGAATTTACCACTTATTTGCAATTATCATTCGTGCACACTACTATGATTTGAATATATCAATGGGACATATTTGTGATTAAATGCACTAATTTCAACATTTTTCAGGCACACAGGTTATGAAATGAAAAGATATAGATGCGAGTTGAAAAGGATAAAAATGGAGGAAAGAAGTGTAGCTAAAAGACCTGAAGCAGAAACTAGCCTCAGTTACCACGATCACAGTTTATAGGCCACAATCGCGGTCAAGCCAGGTTAAAGTACCACGATCACAGTAGCCATGGTTGCGGCTATGTGGGAATGTGCCTAGGGGCAGTTTTGTAATTTCACTCAGCCAAAACCAATTCTTTTTAGAGGCTAAAACCCTTTCTCTTTTTGGCATTCTACACTCTTGGAATATTTTTTATTTGAAGTTATAAACCCTAATTTGGGTAACAATTGTATTTTGATTTAGATAATGGATGCTTTGAATAATCTCTATGGTATAGTTCTTTCTCTTTTCTTCATGAGGAGCTAAACTTTCATTGTCTTGGGATTATGTTGAAATAAGTTGCAATTAAGTGTGGGTTGTGATGTATTGATGTATATTTTAGTTTGTAGATGATGGGTTTCACTATTGCTTGGTTTAATTAGTTGGGATTTGTGGGTCAAAGCCCCAAATACCCAAAATGAAATTTTGGGTGAAAACGCCAAATTCTTTAAAGCTCACACTAACCTTGAAAGAGGGGTTTGGGTGAATTCTTGGAATCCATATCATCCTTGAAGGAGGGATATGGGTGATAAAGCAATAGTGGACAAATGATGGATGTATTTTGCTAATTTTCACTATCTTAGACATAAGGGTGATTTGGAAGTTGACTATATCTTAGGCATCTTCCTAGAAATAGGGTTACCCAATTGAGGTAATAGGTGGTTGTAATTGACACACTTGTTAGGTACTCAAAAGAGTCAACGAGTAATATCCATGAGGTTTTCTTGATAAACTAGCCTCAACAACCTTCAAGCTACACCACCACATTGTCGATAACTAGTATGTACACTAAATCTTCATGCACCAATGCATAATTTGCCCTAAGGTAGACATAATTCCAAGATTCCTCTCACATTGAATTTAGATTGCAATTGTTGTTTAATTTGTTAATTTTATTTTTTTTATTGACAAACACTTTAATAAAATCACCCCCCTCCCAATTTTTATTCATGAGTTTTGTTTTATCCACATTACAGGTAACTTATTAGTAGCATAACACCAATAGGACTAGAAATCTAATTTCGCTCCTCGTGGATTCGACCTCAACATAAGTTGAGCTATTAAGAATGACCATCCTCTACCAATTTTGATGGTATAGGTGAGCATTATCAAAATAGCGCCATTCCGGTGAGTGAAATTTATTTTTCACTTATGCGGTGTTGAGTGTTATTTTGGGTACACCTATAGTGGTTTGCATTTATCTTGGTTGTTATTTTTTTCTTTTTTAGGTGATTCCCATAGTGTTCACGAAACTATGAATAACAATGCAAGCATTGCTGGCTCTTTCGATGGCTATCTTGATGACGGGGAGCAACTCAATGACGTTGGTCGTTTAATGCTTTGTATCCCATCTACTCAAAGGAATGGTGTGCTTCATGTCACGAGCGTCATATGGCATATGATACAAATGAAGGAACTTTTTGGGGGACAAACCTATGAGGATCCCAACTTACATTTGAAGAACTTCATCAAAGTGTGTGCACCCTTTGATATTGCACATATAACCCAAGAGTCCATCCAACTTCGTCTCTTCCCATTTTCTCTAATGGGAGAGGCGGTATTATGACTTCACTCTCTTCCAGTTGGATCAATCACTTCATGGGATAAACTCACCGTGGTTTTTCTCTAATGAGATCATAAACTTTAAGCAATTAAATGGAGAGCCCTTGTACGAGTTGTGGGAAAGATTAAACGGCAAACTCTTGCATTGTTCCAACCACGAGGTCCCAGAGAATATATTTCTCCAAATCTTCTACTAGGCTCTTGATCCGCTTAATAAAATCATGGTAGACAATACAGTGGGGGATCTCTTGTGAAGTTAACTTAACATGAGGCTTCAGATTTTCTTGATGAAGTTACTAACCAAAACCAAGGGTGGTATACCTAGGTACCAAAAGGATCTCCTACTACCTCCATTGTTGACAAGGAAAAAAGGGAGAGATGGGGATAAAGAGAAGAATATGGCAAAAATGATGACTCAATTGGAGATTTTGATGAAATATGTGATGGGTGCATCCACAAAAGCAGTGAATGTAGTGGCATCCAAGGCCTATGATGATGAAGGGGCCAAAAAGCTTGATGAGGAGATTTGGTATATGGCAAATTATTGGAGGGTTTCCCACCCTTCCTATTAGAGGCAAGGTGGGAACCAAGGTTGGAATAAAAAGGATAAAGATCCTGACCGTGACTGGAGAGATAGAGACCGTGACTATGACCATTATGTGCCTCCGCATGACAGGGCAAATAACAAAGAAGGTAGCACTGTCGACCCTAATAAATACAAAACCGAAGATGTCTTGGCAAGAATTTTCATGAAAGTAGATAGAATGTACTAAATGGTCCATGAATTGAAAGGAAATTTTTTGCAAATCAACCAAATAATTGTTTCCCACTCTGCTACTATCAAATAATTGAAGCCACAAATTGGGAAAATCTCCACTCAATTTAATGCTAGACCCAAAAGGGTCTTCCTAGTGACACTATTGTGAACCAAAAATATGAAGCTCAAGTATTGGCAATAGTTAATAGGAGTGGTACGACTCTTGGTGATTATTTGAAGAAAATTGAGGGAGAAAATGTGGGTGAAAAATAGCCCAAGGTTGAGCCAATGAATGTGAAGACAAAGCTTGCGGTTGAGTCAAAAGAAAGTCCCCCGACATCTCAAAATGAACAAGTTGAAAAATAATCGGTGGAAATGGATAAAGAGGTGGTTGAGAATGATAAACCACAAGATGATATATTTCCCACCATGTAAGTCCTCCCTCTGTTTCCACAAAGGCTTAAGAGGAAAGAGGATGCTGACAAGCTCAACAAATTCATGACTAAGCTTAGAAACCACTCTATCAATATCCCACTACCTGAGGCTATCCAAGATATTTTGAGGTATACTAAGTTTATAAAAAGAATGATGTTGAAGAAGAATCTTTTTGGAAGTGACACCATTGAAATCACCCATATATATAGTGCTATCATGAGTAGCAAAATAGCAGAAAAGAAAGAGGACCTCGAGGCCTCTATGGCCCGCGATTGTGGTAACTGAGGCTAATTTTCTGCCTATCCCAAAAAGTTTGCACTTCAAATTTTTGTTCAAACACTATCGAGTAACCATCCCATGAGCTTTAGTGAACAACATGGCTTTTTTTATGCATGTAAATGTCAATGTTTAATGTGCTCATATTGTTCTTATATTTTTTGGGATCATATCATGGAAGAATACAACCAAGCCTGATTCATGGCACCCGAGTGCCATACTCTTTATTGTGGTGATCTCGCATGGACAAAGATTCTCCCAAATATGGGAATATACTTGGAGAAAGTGCCGAAAAAGCTTCCAACATTTCCTGATAGGATTGTGTCCATAGGGTGGTGGTACTTCACCCAGGATCCTTGCAAGGCGAATAAGTAATGGGTCTGTGAGTTCTACACTAATCTTAGCATAGTACCTTTCTCAGACCCATCTAATATAATTATTAGGATCCGGGAGAAGGAGGTGAACTTTGGGGAAGAGAAAATCAATGATATGTATGGGTTCTCGAATGCAAATGTGGGTGAGTTTAAAGAAAAAGGGTGTGATCCAGGATGTTAGTTAATAGAAAGACAATGTTCCAGAAAGGAAGTCTCTTGGATGGTGACCAAGAGAAACATATCATGAATGACTTTACTGTCAAGGCTCGAATTTGGTTGAACATCATATGTAGCCGAGTCTTCCCTTTCACCCACATCACAATATTTCTAGATTTATGGGCTCAGCTGGTTATTTCCATTCTAGATGATATTCCTTTGAATGTTGGCCATCTCATGTTTTTTGACATAAAATTCTTCAAGAACTAGGGTGCTATGTGTAATACCCCACAAAATCCTTTTTTAGTCTGAACCTGATAACATATTTGGTAAAGTAAAAATTTGAGTCAAAATGTTTCAAAAATATCCTCCCAAGTATGAAATACTTTGAATCGTATGAGAATCTATTTGAGCATGAATTAAGATAATAGAGGTCCCCTAACTCATGAACGAGTTGAAAGCTTTCCTATCGTTCAAGTTTTAGTGACTGTAAAAATTTGCGTCAACTTCAATCAACCATAAATCTTTGTATATGGATAACTGAGTGGCTTTTTGTATATCAAATGAAAGATCTTTGAATTAGATTTCCAACGATACAAATTTTTCCTAAATCCGATATCGAAGCAATGAGTTATTCCTATTTTACTCCAGCCTGTCAAGATAGAAATTGGTGACGACGTTTCTGATGGGCTACCACATTTCTGACAAACTTTTTGATGACATCGTTAGCCCTGGGCAAAAAATCATAAAATCCACCCTTTTTGTGACGGCCCGTCACAGGTTTGACGGCCTGTAACAAATGTCGTCAGCCATTTTTTTCTAGCAACTTAGAGACATTTTTGCAAGGGTATTTTGGTCATTTCCCACCCTTTTGAGCCTCTATAAATATGGGAACCTCTTCCAAAAACCTAATTTCAATATTTTTCTCTTTCAGTTCTCTGAATTCTCTTGAGAAGAGAAATATCTAGGGTTTCAATCAAGAACCCTAATCTTCCAAAAATCAGCCATAAATTCTTCAAGATTTCTTTAATAATAAAGTTTCTCATAGTGTGGGATTCAATAATTATTTATTATAAGTGCGGATAGAGTCGCAAACATTAGAGTTCATCCAATTTCAAAGGTTAAGGTATGTAGACGTTGATTCTTGGGTCCCTTTCATCCAAGAAACTCAAGAACCCTTTTTAAAACTAAAAGATTTTTATGTTTATGAGTTGTTAATGATTTGTATGAGTTGAAATGGATGTTTAACGTGTTGTTGAGTTTTGATTTATGTTTACCTACAAAAGTTATGAGCTTTGACCCTAGTATGTGGAATTCATGTGATGTTTGTGATAGACCCTCTTGAAGTTGTTTTTCCATGTGATGTGTTCATCACTTTTGGGTGTAGAAATGGTTGAATAAGTGAAGAACGTTCCCCATAAGTTTGATAAAGA